>NW_010135947.1:105530-124775 GCF_000699245.1 Pterocles gutturalis | reverse complement strand
CACTCTTTCAAGGAAGGGTGTTGGTGAGGAATGTCTTAATTCAATTTCATACATTCAGACCTAGAAAAATTCAGACTGGCAATACTTAAGGTTTGTACCAGCTAATGTGTTAAGGATAAGTCAGTCAAATAATACAGAAATGTTTAATAAAAAATAAAATTACAACTTGTTCTGTAAATAAAAATACTTAATTGCCAGTAAGGAACTGTGAGGTGGTTCTAGTATGCTGCTTGTTGACCAGCGAAAGTTGAATCACTTGGTTTATATAATTATCATGATCGTTGTGTCCACCGTATGTTAAAGCTGCATTTCAGAGATGAAAATGTCACACTGGATATAATTTCCAGTAAAATTATTGATCTAATTGCTTCTGACAGTCTAACCACCGTATTCAAGGTCTTTCAAGAAAATTTACTGTACTGAAAGCAATGCAACCAATTCAGTTGTGGATACCATAAGCAGAAAATTTACTGTGAAGATAATTATTTTCTGAAGCAACTGGTTTTAGAAGAACCCCTCCGAAGTCAGTGCTCCCAACTAAAAATAGCCTGCTGGTTACCTGCCTTATGTTATGCCATTTCCCCAAAAAAGCTACAGAAAGAATCACCCTTTTTTTTTACATGCAGACTGGTATTTACATGAAGAAATGTCCAAAATTTCTAAGTAGGTGCTAAACTATTATGCCTTTGCTTCTCCGCATCAGCAACATTCAATAGTGCTGATAGGATTTGGACAATGGCCCAGGTCTAGACTGCCTGACGTATAGGAGCTATGCTGTAGCAGCAACCTGGATATTATAGAATTATAAAACAATTCAGGCTGCAACGGACATCAGAAGGACTCTAGTCTGACGTTCTGCTCAAAGCAGGGTCAGCTATGCGGTCAGATGAGGTTTTTCAGGGCTTTAGGTCTTGAATACCTTCAAGGATGGAGAGTAAAAAATGACAAGTGTTCATGTGGTGCACAAGACTTACATTGCTAGGTTTTTCCACACTCATTCAGGGATGGTCTAAGATGCAGTGTACTCAAAGAGGTAAAATACAACAGCCTACTGTTGGAAATATCACTAAAGTCTGAACTAAGACAGAAGAAGGAAATTCTGTCAGATTGCCCACGCTCAAGAACAAGAAGGAGGGGAGGAAAGTGGTGAGACAGATTCTGTTTCTTGATGATTTTATTTCCATGTGTGATAGAAGACTGAGACACCCATCAATGACTAGCCAATAGCCTAGCAGTGAACATACACATTTGGTTTTGAGATACAAAATCCCAGGTCTAAATCAACAAAACAAGAACCTCCATGACTGTCTTCTACTTCTGCAATGAGTTTCCTAATCATGACTATAAGTTATCATAATGTGAGCAAGTCAGTCTCACTAATTTTTCAGAAAAAAAAATCAAATATTTGGTGTTGTATTGCTTCCAGGCCACAGATTTTAAACTTCAAAAACCCATGGAACTGAAAAAACACTTCCTTCCTGTAAATCTACTTGTTATCCAGAGAACCACTCAACCTACTTTAAAAATGTCAAAGTTTTTGTATCCTGGTGCAATTTAATTTCAGTATTAAATTCCCCAGTTTTATTGCTGATTCTGAGAGTTTTCCACATTCAAGAAGTTTCCATATTCCAGAAGTTACACCACTGCCTCTGATTTTTGGCTCAAAATTCCTATTTCCTGATTAGACTGCAAAGAGGAAAAACTGAACTTAATCTTAGCTCTCACAGTCCTTGAAAGAAAACTATCTTTAGGTCAGGCTCACAGGGAACTGCAGACCAAAGCACTATCCTTTCTACACCTACATTTATAGCAGGGCTAGATCCAGAGGGAATATTTACTGCAGCACTTAATAGGTTTATCAAAGGTAGGACTTTAGCTGCATAAGCTTCAAGAGCCTTCAGGGATGGGAAGATGATTGTTTTTACACTGATGGTCTTTGCCAGGGTGCTTATGACTGCTTTGCAGCTGCTTTGCATGGCCACAGTTGGTGTAAAACAGCCTTTGGCTACCTATGAATCAGTCCCCTAGTCTCAGCAAAGACTGAAGGATTTTGTTCAGTGTCCTTAAATGGGATGAGTATGTGTCAAACCATGTGAAGAAATCAGCTTTGAGTTAATTCAAGTGGCTTTTTGGGCAAGAAGGCACACAAACACTAAAGACAGTTTAAAATTATTGTTAGTTTTATTTTACTCTTCAGCTTGTATTACTCAGCTCTTTTTCTCTGTGTTTTCCATGTGCTTTACATAAAAAAGAAATCTTGTTAGACAGAGACTTTAGGTATTCTGAAGTGAGTATGAGTCAGCTTTGACTATAAAAAAGCCGTGGTAAGAAAGGCACAGAGCAGGGCAGGGTGAAAAAGCAATTATTTTATATATTTTTTTAGAAATACTTAAAAAATGAGAAAAAATGCCAGTTTCACATTCATTCATTTTTCTTCTGCAAGATGTGCTTTGTGATGTAGCAGAGAAACTACGTGACTGTCCCTTTAAAAGCCATCATACCAATCAGCAGGTTTAACTGTCAAGCAAGCTGATGTAGGGCTCTTTGAATTACTGAGTGAGGGATATTCTTCCTGCCAGGTCCTGTCCCCTGTAGGCACTGCAGAGAAGTATTATAGGGCAGTCCTTACCTTGGGAATTAGCCTGCAAGACCCCAATGCTGTCATCAAACTGCATAGATTTGATGTTGAGTGACGCCAAGATGCATTCCTTGTCCTGCAGCGAAGCATCATCAATATTATTCTGATTGGCTGACAGGATAACGCACATGTCGCAGAGGTTGATGTTGACAGCCCTTAAATCAGCCCGACTTAATGGTGTACCCTTTGGCACAGAGAAAAAAAGGGGGGGAGGGGGGCAGGAGAGGAAAAAAAGAAAAACAAATTAAGGATTGAGAAGGAGCTTTGGGAAATTATTTAACAAGTATCTTTTTTATGCTCTGACATTAAGCTGGTCTAACTATGTGCCAGGGAATAGGAGATGTGTGCTAATCTAAAGGGTAGTTGGTGCTGATGGCAGCATTTTAGTTCAGTCTCAATACTCAGTCAAGCTATTACTAACAAACAAGAAACAGGAATAATGCCAGCATTCTACATCTCATCGGTGACTTGAAATTGTCTTGATTTAAGTTGCTATCATGTGGCAACCTCTGGCTCTCTGAATATAACAAAGAGTGTGTTTTAAATGTCTGTTTATCTACCATCAAGTCACAATGGTCTTGGGCAAAAGAACAGCAACTTAAACAGGAAAGCATTATATGTCTACACATTTGAAATGCAATCAGGATAAAGCTATTTCTACCTGAAGCAACATACAATGCATGTTTTTGGTGCTTCTAGAAGGAAAACACACTGATCTTCAAAGTTGTGTGATTAAGCCTTTTGAAATAGAAATGAGACTTTATCTTAATGGGCATGACTTGTACAACATTCCCTGCTTCCACAATTTTCAGTCAGAGAATGCAATAATTAAAATGAAATGTTGTGGTAGTTTTATTCATTGTTAACACAACCGAGCCATGACACTCACCCCATTATGTTTTGTTTAAAAATAACACTTGTCTTTCACATCTAACAGTCCACATCTCTAGTTATGGAATATGAAGTCTATGTTACACAGGCTGCAAGGTCCCGGAAAAGAAAAATAATTTCTCATGGAAACTACATTGTGCTCCGCTACCTCACACGGTTTGGTACCCAAAGACCCTAATGATGACGAGGAAACTAAGGTGTCCCCTTGTCACACAGCAACTTTCATAAAAGTGAGTCAAGACCCTACTCTTCCATCTCCTGATCACTCATGGTGAACATCTCCTGAACTCCACTGAGAATATTCAATTCAAAAGTGAATTTAAAATACACAAAGTGAAGACAGAACTCAATTCTCATTCAGTGATTGCTACCTAGTTTCAGATACCAGCCTATTTCACATTACTTGCAGTAATTTGAGGCATGAAACCTTCTGGAAAACAGTATATATTGAACAGATACGATTTAGTTACAAAGTACTCAAAAGTTAGGGTATGATTATTCCTGCCACATTAATTCTGCCCTTTGTGTCTGCACGGTACACCAAGTGAAGCAGGATTCCTGTGGGGAAAAATAATATGCAATCATGTAATTAATTAAAGGCTTACTCCTAATGATTTTATACAAAGGGACAGAATTAAGGCTGCCTGAGGATATCTAAAATTGGCATTTGCCTACTTTTTAAGAGTTTACTCAGCAGCTTAAATCCCTCCTTGTATACAGAATTTAAATGAAATCTCCACTTTTTTTCTAAACCAGAACATTTTTATGTTCAGCTGTAGCTACATCCCCATCAGATATCAGCAGCATGTTTTACCTTGTGAACCAAAGCACAGAGAAGTAGGAAATGAATTTGAGTGTCCTCCATTAAACATACGATTCCTACCAGTATGATGTCAGAAACTTTAGCAGACTTTTAAATTAGTATAATTACTTCAGAATAATGCTGATATTTTTAACTTTATATGACCATTTTGAACCAGATAGGATGGGAAAAAAAAAAAAAAGACAAAATAGTAATGACATCTGTGTGGTCTTCAGCACCCTTGGCTACTGCTGAAGATACAATTCCTTTACATATTCGGTACTATTAAAGGTGCATTAACTAACTATTTAACTTGATATTAGTCCAAAACTAGTCTAAATTTGTGTGCAAACTGATTGGTGAATGGAAAGGTGGTGTACATTTCCTTAATGCCTCTTCAGAATTCAGAATCAAAACTTTACAAATACACATTATAATAATGGATAAACATTATATACTGGATAATTTGGAGGTAGTAGCTGGATTCCATTTTGCTCCACAGTTCAACATTATTGTTAATTTAATTCTGTTTCCTTAGTCTTAAGCCTTCACAGTGACTGAAATGAAAAGAGATTGTCAGGAAGAGGAGGATATTAACTGACCAAATCTGATATTGACACCATTTTTGTGACAGCAGAGAATCTTGTGACACCATCTGATCCAGTTTACAGAAAAAAGCCAAGGGCTATCACTAAAACTGCATTTACAGTAACAAAGACCTACAGCCTGAATTAATCAGAAAGTGAATGGCAGCCTTTCCATTCTGTTGCTATTTTCCCAATTATTCCGTTTAGGTTACATCCATCCTTGATTTATTTATTTTTAAGTGCTGAAATGTAATTATTAAAAACAGGTAAATTCATATTTTTTCATTCTGATAAAACATCTAAACTTACTTTACTCTCTAACATACAGAACATTCTCTTTCCTACTTATACCATGGGATCAATTCCCTTCTGCTTACATCTTTGTGGGTCATTTATAGCTATGACCACCTAAGATCACTAGCTTGGAGGGCTGCTTGTTTGTCCTGTAGCTCATGTCTCTGCACTTTGGGCACATGAGTGAATGATAATGATATGTAGGAGAAAAAGGACCTCTGAACTGTGGTTTTGCGGTTGTCCCTACTAAAATCAATAAGAGCTTTTAACTGATTTCAAGAGAGTCAGGGTTTTGGTGTACTTCCATACATGAGTACGGCAGGACTCAAACAAAATACCTTAGCAATGTTCTTTATAAAGCAGGCCAGCCTACAGGAAGCTTTTATGAATATAGATAGATATTACACAGATAGGGAAACAATAATTATTTTCAAAGCTTTTCTGGGTATAAATACATAAATAATGTTTTAAATAACTACTGTCATTCTGTCAGGGAAATCACAACATCAGAACTAGCTACATGTAGTGCACTACAGTGCATGTTCGATATATAACACAGCTAATACATTTGGTAGCAGCTGAAAGTCATCTGATGAGGATGATGAGGAACCGAACACTGCAGCAAATATCTTCTAATAAGGTCTCACAGGGCTCTGTTTTCATAGACACAGTAAAGGGAAAATCTAAGTCCTCAGGCCTATAAGTAGACAAAAGTAAAAAAGCCTAAGATCAAAGTCAATGTGAATCTGTCCAGTTGGTGTCCTAAATAACAAAGTATCAATAATATGGCTTTGGACTTACAGGCAAGATTGAAACCTTGGGGAAGTTATGCAGTGTCTCCCATTCCCTTCTCAGGTATTCAAGTGAACCCACAAATACAATGTGCTTGAGTTCATGGTAGTGAAAGTTGCTGGCTCGTAATGGCATCACTAAATTTCTTAATCCAATCAAAGCAGATTTAACATCCCCAAATATGCAAACGACTACATGCCCACTTAAAACTGTCATCGCTGCTTCACTTCGAGTCTAAAAAACAAAACAAAACAAAACAAAACAAAACAAAACAAAAAGACAAGGAAGAAATGAAACAAAGGGAAGCTTAAATCATATATTGAGTTTTAAACCAGGAAAAACACAACTGTCAATACTGTTCATGCACAAAGAAGTGGTTTGATAATAGCTGTTCATTATACCCTTATTTATCCTTCATTAATTGTGCTCACCATAAGAAAATTTGGTTCTTATTTCAAATCCTTCAGTGATTGGGAAGACATTGTACTAGACCAAATTCTGGTCCTGTATATGTTTCTACACATGTGGATTAAGTCTCTGGTTACAATCAAAGTACCATGGATTTAGCTAAGAACAGAATTTGACCTACTATGCACTAGGCAGTAGAGGGATTATAGAAAAGATACGCAAACCCACACCTTAGCTGATGAATCACCAGTGGGTTTTTTTCAGGACCAATCTGAAAAGGAAAATGTGAGTGCCCAATGGTTTTAGTAAGATTTTGTGATATTACACATATCTTATGAACTGAGTACCATGTTCTCTTACAGTCGTAAGTTTTTATTTTAGGACAAGCTGCTGCTCTCCTGAGAAGCAATCAAAGAATGCTCTACACTGCTCTGCTTTACAATAGATACCACCATACTCCACAGAGCTTCTCTCAGTAGGAAAAAAGTAGAAACTAGTATGTAAGATCGTGACTAATACTAACTTTTCAGGCCCACTGGACTTCCTGAGTTCTTGAATAGATTGAAGGAAAAATGTTTCCTGGAGAACACTTGAATGATGTTCAGAATTATCTTCTTGTCTCAGTGACAAGAAAAAAATTTTTGCACTAACTTCATCAGTGGTAATGTCAGTTGAGCAGGCAACTCTAACACCAAGATGATTAAATAAAGTCATTAGGAAAAAATGACCTTCATTTCTGGAGCCAGTCGTAGCTTTATTGCACTCCATCAAGTAGCTGAAGCTCCAGTGATATCATATTGCCAAAAAGTTGCACAGTCAGTACCATGAAATAGAAATACTGACAACGAATAAAACTAAGACAAGGGTGAACTGCAAAATTTTCCCCTCACTTATCTGTACTGTATGTCTTTTTTCTGAACTATGGAAGCATGATAATGTACAATACAGGTTGGGAATATGCAGCAGAGGTGCTCGCTATGTAAGAAGCATGGAAACTGTGATTAGAAGTTTTCCCATCAGTACACTGATTTTCATACAAGTCTACCAAGAGAGTGGTCTCAGCCCCTCAAACAGCAGAACACAAGTGAATGCTCAAGTAAGGCATGTAAGCTGTCCCATGACTCTGCCTACAGGTCTGAAATACTCAGACTTTACAAGACAGAGTCCAAGTCAAAAGAAACTACATTAAAAAAATGTCACTCTGTAGTCCTTGACCAGTCCAGTATGGAGCCACGCACATTTGACTGTATGTCAAAAAAAATTCTTACTCCCCGATACTGGTGGAAACTTGCAGAGCCAAAACAGACATTGGTCAGAAAAATGAATTATTTTCTGATTGAGGCATCACCACATACCAATTAGAAGACAACGTGGGAAATCCCATCATCCTCAAATTATGTACTAATTTGTACTTGTGTGGTCCCTAAGGACAGCGTTAAATTTGTATGGATATGAATGGAGACAGAAATTGTGTTTTTGTAGGGAAGCATTTTGCTGTCAGTGGTGATTGGTGATGATGTATGAAGCAAAAAGAACCTGGCCAGACTTATAGATTCACAGCCTATTAGGGGGAAAAACTAACATGGCATCACCAAGAGATGATAAATGAGGCACTCCACAGTGCCATTTTTGGAGAAACACTTTTCGAAGTGGAACAACATGTGAAGGTTGTCTGCTAAAATGCATTTAGAACACGAACGCAGATCTCCACCTCTGTCTATTACAAAGTATGGCAGGGCTGCCCCTTCTTGCCTGCTGAATACATATAAATGCATACTATTGAAAGTTGCTCAGTCAAACTCTGTCTCACAGCTCAGTCTCTAGAATTTGGAATTGACTTTCTTGACTGTTTAAACACCGATACTGCAATTCCAGGCTATGTTATGGTTATTACAGAAACCCCTGAGGAGATGTGGAGACAAGCTTTTAATCCCTGATTATTAGAATAAACCAGGGCTGTCACCATCACTGGCAACATCACGCCACAGTGCAGGAAAATCTAAGTGAGCAGGCTTAGGAAAAGCTTTATGAAGTGCGACAAAGTGAAGATCCACCAGGGAGGTCATTTCAAGTATCATCAGTTTTGCGTATGAGATCTAGAGTTAGATACTTGTTACTCTTAGGTATGAGTACATGAACACAAGTGGCACAAACTTTCACCGAGCAAAATAGACTGTGATAGGTTTTCTAATTCTTTTTAATAACTTGAGTCAGTTTGACGGTTTCCCCAGTTAAACAAATGAAACAAACAGACTAGGCTCACTGTACATGCTAGAAAGGCAGAGTAGTAGTACTACTTACTCTGCCCTATTTGGGCATCTTGAAATGTTGGAAATTGAGAGAGAAGTTCTAAGAGAGCAAAATTCACATAAATAAATAACAGATAATGCAAAGCAACACTTGCCTGTATTAGAATAATTACTGCCTTGTTTAAGAAGATAAATGGTGTATCTAAACATTTAAATATTTCCAATCTTAATTCTCTAAAGATTTAAACTCAATATGCAAATTTCAGCTTATGAAAAAGTAATTATCTATTTTGGACTGATTTTTATTGTTGCACTTGGCATACAGATTTGTATAATCATCATTCTTTAACCAAAATTCTAGCTTTGATTTCACCATGCTGTTTCCAATTTCAATACACTGCATTTAATGATAGCAGAGATTAATTTATTAATCCATTAGACATCAGTTCTATGGTTCAAATAACCTCTCTTCAAACACAACTTATCATCAATACCTACCAAAATGACCTTTTCAATGTCCTTGGCTGGACACCAATGAAACATCCCCGTAGAGTCATATTTTTTCACATTGGCATCCATATTGTCAATCTGCTCGTTGCCAGGAATTAACAAGGGGTCATGCCTGGGGAAAAACAAGTTGAGGACAACATGAGTGGAAAATATTATGAATTATGGATGGAAAGATATCCCAAGAGCTGTGTACAAAGACGGATAAAAGTGAAAAAATGAAATGTATTTACACTTTAACATGCTTTCAATGTGGGCACTTTTAAACAAAAGCTGAAAAGAACAAAAAGTTAGGTTTTAAATTTTGTGTGCAGTTTAGGAGATTTTCAACACTCTGTCCACATCAATAACCATATAATTTTAAACAGGGATTTCTGATACCATGACATTCATAAAAATTGTTTTCTTTCCAGTCCCACCCCTCCAAAATAAATATCGGAGCTGTCATTATTAGCATCTGCAATGAAGTAGAAGGGATAGGAACAGAGCCCCATGCTGACTGACTGGCATAATATGGAAAGCCAATTACTTGCTTTTACCACATACAACTTCTGACGTGATGCTCTTCACAGTAAAAGCTTTAACAGGCTGCACTTTAAATATTTTAGCAATTTGCCCAGTCATATTTTGCTTTCCCAAACTGAAGCCCTTTAAAGATTCAACAGTATGTCATTTTAGAGAAGACTGACTAACAAATGCCCACATCTGGAATACATGATTTTAATACCAAACAACATTGTCCATTTTCTCTGTCAACTCTACATGTGATAACCTTCTAAGTGTTTTTGCGGCCAGATTTTAAAGTGTAAGCTTTCTCAAAGCATAAGCAAATTAAATACATTTTTATAAACTTGCTCTCCAGAAATACAGTTACATCTAAACACAGATACATACAGTTCTTTAACTTATATGCTAAAATCAAACATTAAGCTAGGGACTGAGTGACTCCAATGCACTCAGATGATAGTGAGAACCCCTAAGTGATTGTACTATACAACAGCACTAGAAGGGGGACCATGTTTACAAGGCACAGTGTAAACTGACCCTAAAATCTTAAATTCAAGGAGGGAACAGAGCTTTGTTGGGCAAAACTACAGTCTTAATGTTTTTGTCATGAATGCTTGAAATTTCCTTATACAAACTGTAACATTTCAAAGAGAAAATATTTGCAATGTAGGAATATGCTAAATACTCCAAGACAGGTAGCCAAATTTTAAAGCAGCTTGCCTTTTGTAGCCTGTTAAAGAAATGTCCATGCTGGCTGAACTCTCAAAGTTGGGAAGTTTCCTGGTTTCAAAGTATATGAGCCAGCAGACTGTGGTAAGAGCCTCTCTTCTGCATTGTCTACTAAAGCAGACTTTGAACACTCTGTATGATATAGGTTAATTTACCCTGAATATAGTACGATAAATTACCATCTTAAAGCAGTTATGCTTGCATGCCTAAGGAAGTTATAATCTGTAATTCTGTTGGGGTGATTAATTTGTGTAATTTTATAGCCACTGATTATATATCAATTGAAATAACGGGAAAATTCTCTTGTATTTCACTCAAACAGGGTCAACTCCATAGAAAGTGGCTTAAAATAACTTGAGAAACTATTAATACAATGTTCCATTTAAACAAAAATCTTTTGATCCTTTAAGAAAAAACAATGCACTACACGGCAAAGGCATAAACTGGACTAATCTAGAAAAAGAAACACTGTTTTCAAAGTTTTTTCCACTCACTCAACAGAGAGACAGTTCAGTGCATTTCACTATCGACCCACTGGCATCAGAGGAGCCTCTAGAGGACTACCTGGAGTCTCTGACCCTACTCCAGGTTTAGCAATGAAAGCCCTTGTATAAGGGTGCTCCCTCTTTTGTGGGAAGCAGAGGTGAATTTTTGGTGCAAAAGCTGTACCAAAGGGTTTTGGTTTCAAATTCTAGAAAAATATCTAGAATCTGCATTCTCTCACTTTATTTGTCAGTGAGCTGCAGCCACGGCAGTTTTGGCTGAGAGTAAACTGCGATGTTCATAGGGCATGCCTTGCTGCTCATAGTTGCATGTGGTACAGTAACGTCTGCAAGCATGGATACAATTCCATTTGAAGGTTGTACTAATGTTCAGACAACATTTAGCGGTACTCTGTCTTAGCCATTTTTTCTGACGGAATGTGTTAGCTATGTGTTTCCAAAAAAAGAAAGCTTGCCAAAAGGTTAGGAATCCTCAGAAGCTTCCACTGAGAAAAGTTTTTCTTGCTGTTTTGTTTTTTTTCCCCTAAACTTTCACAAAACATTTCTCCACCAGCCTTTCACTGCACAGCACTGAAACAAAAGCAAAGGTTGCTGATCAAATCTCCTTCTTCTTTCAGAAATTAGATGCGCATAGTAAAGAATTTTCCCTTTCCCTTCATCAGAGAAGGTATAATAAATCAATTCGTAAAAAATGCCACAATCTAATTTTCTAATCTATACATACACTTATTTGCAATATGATAAACAGGATCCTCTGCTTCACTGTTTAGAGTATAGCAAGTGGGAGCCTTAAAAGATGCAAACAAGATGGGTCACCCAACAAGAAAGTATGCTAATAAATACCACTGTACTACTTTTCCTCTAGCAGAATGGAGTATTGCCTGAGAAGGAAACCATGAGAAGATCAGCCATGCTTTGTGCTTCAGAATCTGTGGTTTTTGACATATAAGTGTGTTTATCAAATTTAAATCTGGGCTAAGCTTTAATCAATGATTTTTCATTCCCAGTAAAGTGATCCCTGGAGATGTCTATAGAGGTTGAAAACTGTTCACTACTAAGGTCCAACTTGGGTTTTGGATGTTAGAAGAGACACCGGCTTATGTATTTAAAAACTGATTTGATCTTTGGACTTTTTTTTTTTTAATGGTGATTTTATGAAGTAATACAGTAATAAAATAGTATTACTACTTTGGACATACATGCTCTTGTTAATCTGATGATCTAAGCCTGTTTTGCAAATACTAAAAATTAATTAAGACAGACATACAGAGGCCAAGGCTGTCAAATCTGCCTAAGGGGTCTGAACACCCTGTTCCCATTAAAATTCATACTATTGTCCTTACAGACAAATCATGGACTGAATGTTTCTAGAGCCTCTCTGCCTCCCTCACCCTTGAAGATGGCCCTGTCAAGCCATGCTTGAGTCACATTGGCAGGTTACTCTGGAAATGCTTGTATTAGTGCTGCAGGTATTATGCTCTCCAGGGTTATGAAGTCATCTGCTTGAAAAATTCAAATTATAGGAAGAAAAACACCTTGCACCAATTAAAGTCCATAGTGTTTTAATTGAGATGTTGGCTTTTATGGCTTGCAATGACCAAAGCATTTGGTCATTCCAGCTAGGAAAAGGCAGGTGTATATCTATATGTATATCTATATAGGCACGTACAGCATGTTTGGGAGAAAAGAGTGAAAGTTAAATTTCCCTTATCCATAACCCAGCTTAAAAATAGCTTCTCTGATTCTTACAGCAGATATTATATACGCATGACTTACAATGAAGAGCAAAATACCATCTTTTCAAGGTTTTGAAGAGCATATAATGCCACTTATGATCAATTAAACTTGAAAACGATGCTAAATGCCAAGCTACAGCAGCAACCCCAAAAAGCCTGTCTGGAAGACAACAGCCTAAAGCAAAACCATAAATCCCACTTCCAGCAAACCTATTACAAGGAAGTCAACATTACATTTTAAAGAGCACTGCTTTTTACTTGTAGTTTTTGAGTCTGGAACTTGTGAGTCATGACTTGGGATGGACAGAAATGAAAAGATTATTCAGGGCCAAATGGTTGCCTCATTAAATTATTATTGTTTAGCACATCCTTGGATTCTGTCACCTTTGCATTAACACTCTTGCTATCACTCATATCCAATTGGGCATAAGAGCAACATACCCTCATTGATCTGCAGTGGAACTGCTCCAGATGTTGAGCACTGGGAACAAGAACACTGTATGACTAGTAGAGACCCTAGCATTGCTTGCAAATAAACTGTAATGTGTTAGTCCTTCCATATCAGTAAAACAATTTCATGGCTAGTTTTTATTCTGCCCTACAATACAATTCTCCTTCTACAAAATCAATGGCAAAACACCCCTGGCAACACCAGAACTCCTCTTTAACCTGTGTTTGTTAAAGCCTGCAACTACACCTTTCTCGGGTAGATATATCAGGAGTTTGCCCACAAAAAGGTGTTCAGCAGCCTCCTGCTCAAGATTCAGGGTCTTGAAACTCACCTTGTGTGGCGGCCAGGAATTTTAAGTTTTCCTACCTGACTTTGTATGTGTCTGATACATGTGTTTGTGAGTGTACGTACACACATACTTAATTTTAGGAGGAAGGAGTGGGTTTGCTGAAGGTAAGATAGGAACTGAAGACACACCAGAGAATGTCTCATGCCTTTGAAATTTCTCCTACAACTACCCTAACAAATTGTGGCAATTAACATGCTGTTAGTGTTAGATGTATGCAGCCAGTGCAGGTGCTAATAATTGAAAAAGCATTTAGAGCTTTTACACCCTGGCTGAATATTTCATGACGTGCTGCATGTTTCACTATTTACTCAGTGGGCCTCTGTCACTTCAATCTTCTCTGACTGCTTTGACTGGTGCTATAAAGCTCAACCAAGATAGAGTGACAGCTTGTCACAGGTAAACTCCACTGACTCCAGCAGCTCGCTGGGACTAGCTGTGAAGGTTGTCACGACATTCTGATGGAATGCAGCAAATGTTTTGTGACTAATACACCCAACATTTGTCGGCTACCATTAGCCATTCCCTGTAACCCTCTGCAGTCTGTGTGGATGGCATTAAGCTGTAATGAGAATTTGTTGCCTATGTGTGTTACACTAATAACACTCTCTTACTGATCTTTCCTTTCACAGGTTAATCAGCAATGAAATTTGTAATGAATCAGTGCCCACATGCATGGGGCCTTAGAGAATAAAACCCAGTGCGGTAAGACAAAGAAAACCTGCAGTTTACTGTTAAATGCTTTCATTGCCATATTCAGAAGCTATCCTAATGTTAGTTACAATCTCACATTGTCTGACTTTTTCCCTAAACCTGTGAAGAAGAATATATCTAATACAGTGGTGTGTACCTAGTGCCCTCCACAAGCTCATGAGCTGAATTACAGTGTTAAGAATACTAACAATTCTCCTTCCTTCGCTCTTGCGAAGGTATTTTACCCTCAGAAGCCTTACTGAAGAGTTCACATTAATTTATCAAGACTACTAAGGACACTGATACAGAGCTGTTTACTGTAAGAATCTTGCTCATTAAACATCTTGATACCTCAGGACATGCTCACAATATGCTTCTGAAGTATGAAAATGTTCACCTCCAGACTTCCCATCACTTTTTGGTTCCTATAAGAAAGCTCACAGTTCCAGTTCATGGAAGGCCCGCAGTACAGTGGCAGGGGCAATACAAATTCATCCTGAGAGGCACTAGCAGAAATGTGTGTGTACATTTGAGTGCATGCAGCTGGGTGGGCGGATGAGGGGATAAATGCGCACAGTCACTGTTCATATACTTAGAATATCATATTCAACTTCAAGAAAAAAGACAAGAGGTTTCCCCTTCAACTTCAGATAAATAATTTCATTAGGTTTCCAGAAACGTATGCCAAAAAGCTCACTTTTTTCCATGTCACTTAGCTGGGTCTTGACAGTCTCTGAGCAAGTTTTATGGTTTGATTGGGAATCATTTATATCCTTGATCAAGAAAAATCCTCAGGCTTACGAAATTCTCCTTGGCAACGTACTGAAAACCCAGCGTCCTCTGATGCCTCTGATTCTTATGTGATCAGGGACACTAATGATAATGACCCTTTGCTGAGTATGCTACTTGTCTAGAGGCCTATGTCAACTACACCACTACATTTGGAGTGGACAGGGACAAACTATTTGTTTGCTCTTCAGACCCCTTGGGCCCTGTCATATGCTATTTGTTCTTGCATTAAGAGGTAGTTTGACTCAGCTGGGATGACATTTCCTTCAAGTCAGTGTATTCCACTCATGCAGTAGTAGCTACCAAAGCATTAAGTATGGACTTGAGTCCCTGCAACAATCCTTTTAAGTGGCTTTTTTTGATTCATATCCAGGGCTTTTCACATTTTCACTGGTCATTCTGGAATCCAAAATGACACTTTTTAAAAAAAAACTAGCTTTGCTATTTTGATATTTGGGCAACAAAGGCTCCTCATATTTAATGGCTATTCATCACTAATATGCATCAGAACCTGTGACTGCAAGATGATGAACAGGTGACGTGATAGCACTGCATGACAACAGAAGCATCAAATGGTTCTACTTTTCTTGTCCATCTCATGAAAGAGACCTGATGTGCGATCACTCTACTACTCACAGCTTTCCTTCCTTCCTTTTCCTTCCAGTTTCTTTTTTAATCTTACTTTTTATTGTCCCTGTGTTCACATCTCCACAGGAGAAGTATCCATTTTTTCCTGTTAGAGTTTAAGTGATTTTTAAATAATGTCCATGTTCTTGCGGGTTTAATGGGACAGACTTCTGTTGATGTAAACCACATAGAAATAACCACAATATTGCAGAGTATTTTTCTAGTTAATTCGCATTTGTAGCTATAGTTTGAACTTGAAGGATTTGCTTCTGATTGATTAGATTCTTCAGTATGATTCTGCGCATGTCATTTGACGTGATGCAGGATTGAGTTAGAACAGTGACTTTCTAAATGTTAATCTAGACCTCTTGTGATGTATGTAAAGAACATTTGTATGCCTACCATCTATTTATTTCAGTTAGTAATTTACTGGCATTTAGAGACAATGACATCAAAAAGATGACGTTGAAAAGATGTCTTCAATCTATCTATCCAAATCTTATTTGGTAACACAGCTTTCTAACTATGTGTGAGTAAATCTCAAAAATTCCCACTTTCTGACCAGGTCCAAGTAAGCACCCGTCAGACCTCTTGTCATGATGTCCCAGGGAATCCCAATGATATAGCTTCTGTCCTCTGTTCTACTCCAGTGACAGCAGAAGTCATAAAGTTTTATCTCATGGCATAATATCCTCTTCCCTGATTTGCCCCAGACACTGTGGAAATCTAAAATCTACACAGCATTTTCAACATTATCTTAACTGTAGAGATGCTCAGAAAGTGTTCTAAAGTCACAGCTCTGACTACAATTTATAAATGAACTTTTCACATATTCCTCCTTTACATGCTCCAGACTTCTTGTCCTCCAGGCCCCCTCTAGATCCAGGACCACAGCTGAGGAAAAGTCTGCAAAGTAGCCAGCTGTTTCTGTGGGAGAGACACGCATGAAGCTGGCTTTGAAAAAGGAGCCTTTAAAGTAAATTTAGGAAAAAAATATTGCAAAGATAATTATCATCTACAGACGTGACAGTGCTTTAGCTGATTTACCTCTTCTGTACTTTTAGTTGACATACACTAACGACTTCTGGGCAGGAAAGCAAGTACCTGTCACTTGAGGTAATTTATGAGGATACAAAGTAGAAGATAATACAGACCACCTTTGTTTATTGGAAAGGAGAAAAGCATTTGGCCACTACACACAAAGCTTAACAGTGTTCTCTTCTGATTCAATCAACTTGCTCCTATTTAGCACCTTGAACCAAAGTTAAGCCAGTGCAGATAAAGTGTAAGACAAAGAGACAGTTGGGTCTGGGGAAAGGCTGAGGCTGCCAACACAAGGCTGGTGAATAAATTTAGCAGCAAGGGAGAAGAGGAAGAAAACAATGTCTAGATTTGGAAGCCTGGCAAGTTCTCCACTCGCTGCTTGACCTGTGTTTAGCAATTCTGATGTGCTACTGAGCAGACAGCTCAGGCTCAGGACGACTACTCTCCCTCAGTCCCTCTTCAGCAGGCAATGAAAGCAGACTCCACTTTGAAAATCTTCCCCCATCATGCAAACTGACACAGGCATGCTTTTCAAAAACCCACAGCCAATCTGTTGATCATTACTTATTTACAAAGGCCTTCGGGCAGAAAGTCCTGTAAAAACCATACTTGATACGGTATACACTAGCTTTTTCTGCTTGTGGAAAAAAGTACCCCTAAGGCTACCTCAAACCATCACTTTCTATTGCACATAAAATGTACCATGTAACCCTAAAGTATTTAATATATATGGTATAATATATCTACAGGAAAGGCATTTGTGTAGAAGTATGTTACCCTGTATTTGGTAATTTGATGTTTTGCTGAAGGCTATGACTTGAAAAAGCCTGCACCTAGTACAGAGGACCTGTCATCTCAGTACCCAAGAGCCAACAGAATAAAGAAGTACCCTTAAGCAGCAAAACTTTGACACAGCTTTGAAGCATATGAAAACAGTATAACTCCCCAGAATTATTATTACTCAAGATCAAAGAAATGAGGCATATTTTACATAGCAAACAGGGACAGTGTGCTCAGCTCCAAATGTTTCAGCTCTTTCTCTCTCTCTCTCTCTTTCTTTTTATTTCTACTTTCCCCAAATAGGATTGGGGGGGAGTGGAATCTCCCACATGTTTAAAACTTTAGGTGGTTAAAACTATTAGCACCAGATAAGAAGCCTGTCCAAAGGTAAGTAAACTGAAAATTATGCTAGCATGACAACTGGCACCAAAAAAATCAGAAGCTTGCCCGTATGTTCATTTTATTCTTCCTCATAAACTGTAAACAAGAATGTAAATCAGTGTCATATGGGCAAGGCTGAGCTAACAGGAAGGCAGAGAACTTTTAATGATACATTTAACAGAAAGAGATGGTCAATAGCAAAAGAAAAAAAGACACAGCTGGGTGCATTTTCCTCTGTGAATCAATCTCACTTTTGGTTCTGTAGTCTAAACAGAGATGAAGACGACTTCTAGAAGTTATGTCCTTGAATATGCCCTATATTGCAGTAACAACAAACAAATATGGATGCTTCTGTAACTGGCCAAAGAAAATTTTCAGTCTACTGACTGAGATACAAAGAGGAATATTACCTAGCTATATCCAGGATTGTTAAAGGAACAAAATCATTGCCAACAATAAAAGTAATAAGTGATTTTATATATTCATGCTATTTTTTTTCACTTAACCTCTATGACTGCAGTGCAGTTACTGTTATACATACACCCAAAATGCATGAATGTGTCTGTTTATATATGTAAATAAGTTTACACTTTTCTGTATATATATGCAGTGGAAAATCTCTCCTATGATATTTAGTTCTGGATACAATTATAGACTGAGGTTCCAGCCTGGCTGCTTTAGGTATGCAAAACCAAGGCAGGAGCAGCTCCCTTGTAGAAAACTCTATATCTGCTATCTGACTGACTGGAGCAGGCAAAAGGTGAAGCACAGTGAGACAGAATGCAAATGCCATAGTATTTTAACTGATTATGATTGCTTGTTGCCGTTCTAGTTTTAACAAATCTCTTAGAGGTAATTTGTCCTATGGAGGAAAATGATACAGTTATACAAAGGTGTACCAGTGTAAAATAATGTACACATAGCAACAGGGGAAATATATCAGTAACAAGATGATGTTTTCATCACCCACTTTTAGAGTATATACTACCCTTTAAAAAAATCCCTGTATTTCATAATTAATGTGCTTTTAGCCCGAGTAAAACTGCATTAGTTTTGAACTTTGCTTTGGCAACTACATAGATTATTAGACTTTTTTATCAGTCTAAATCAATTAACAGAAATTTGATTTCAATCGACAGGATAAAAGGAAGGTAATATTCAGGTTCATTTTTGATTGTGATGATACATCGCACATATGGCCTTAAGTACAGAAAACAGTACTCAGAGGGAATCCAACAAAAAGAGAATTGCCTGAGGCAAACTAACCACATGAGTTCCCCTGATTGGTTAGTGCTATCATTAGTGCCAGTGCTGTTTAAGAACTACACACGGACAGGACAGGGTGACAGCTAAGACTTTAAAGCCTATGTATTTTTCAAACAGCTTTTCAAACTGTTTTTCATGACAGAATTTTTTTCAGCTCTATCATTAACTGCTGACAAGCTGACAGAATAAATACTTCAGCCTTTCAGAAACCATCTAACAATCTTT
>NW_010135947.1:41880-105499 GCF_000699245.1 Pterocles gutturalis | reverse complement strand
AGCCCTTTCTTTTTCCCCCCCCCCCCCCCCCCCTTATTTTTGATGTGGGGGGAAGAGAAGAGAAAGGAAGGAAGAAAGGAGATGAAGATGTGAGTTTCTTACAGCCTTACCTCATCAGTTTGGGTGAGGAGTTGGGTGAATTTCGCATGCCTCCGTTTCGTTGCTTTTTTTTCGGTGATAGTGTTGACGGCTGCTCATCTTCAACTGGAAATATAAGGAACTCATAAGAGTAAGTACTGCTCTAAGTGCAATATGAAATACAAGTGAAGTAGCAAAGAACACACACTCTACGTCCATTCACGCACTGATACTTCATTGCTAACATAGGCCCAACAGTAATAAAAATCAAATACAAGTTAGTCAAAGAGATTGGTTTGAAGGAGAAGCAGGGAAGAATACCAGGGTTTTGAACACAGGCGTTCAAATTGGTTTCATACTTCAAAAACAAGGAGGGGGAACCACATTTGGGTTATTCTTAGAGTTATTTTCAGTTAATCTGTGCTACAGAAAAGTAGAATTAGTGCTCTGCTATGTTCCCAGAAAGATAAAGTACTATTTGCAACACCAGCATAACAGCTGTCAGCCTGCTTTTGCTAATGAACTAGACACCAGTTGGTTCTTGTTCCTCACATGCCAAACAACAGAGTCTTCATGAAGAGATGTAAAATATTCAATGCCGTGATGTTCAATGATTCAGTTAGTCGGGAATGTGAACGCAGCCTGCCACTGTGCACAGATCTCCAGCACAAGTCAGACCTCATCGTTCTACCCTTCTCACAAAAGGGAGTTTTAACAGGAGTGAACAGAATGAGGCTGAATGGAAGTAGGGAGAAAATACCTGTATAACAGAGGATGCATGTGTTATGCAATCTTTTGATGAGGTGCATTTTCAATGACAGATCAAATTCCAGATGTAAAATCACTTACGGTTTTGCCAATCATAAACTACTCCTGGATAACCTATGTCACAACACGTACTGTTTAAACAAGTGCAGCTTCCTAACAACTCATCTATGAGAATTAACCACCATCATTACTGTTTCAAGACTGTTACTGTATTTGATAATCTGCACATAAGGTTTACATGTGCTATCAAAGGGAATTATGCCTGCTTGCTCAAATTCACACTAATGCTGAAATACTGTAATCTAAAGAAGGAAAAATACACTCTTTTTTTCCATCCTACTGTTAACTGAAAAATTAACTAGAAGATAATATAACTGATGCCTAGGAGGCTGTTACTTTAAAGCTAAAAGGAAAGACATTATTAGTAGTAGTAGCAGCTACATTAAAAGAGCTTAATACACATTAGCAGTGCACAAACAGATGCCAGAAAAAAAAATCTACTTGCAACAAGCTACGTACGAACAACAACAAAAGCCTGCCTTGCTGTATGTCACCCTACCCATGTCTACTTATCTGTGTAGAAATTAAGCAATATCTCTCTGCTATAAATCTCTTCTGACACTATTTTATTACAGACTGCATTCTAGCCTGTCATGTCCATCTGTCTGCCCAAGTCTGCTATGGGACTTGATTTTGCCTTGGTCAAGACAAAAGGACAGGGCCCTGAAAAGACAGATGTGCTGTCCTTTTAAATGACCTGGTATCACCTAAAACATCACAGGAATCAAAATAAACAAACAAAAAAAAAAAGCATTGCAAAAGACAAACAAACAAAACAAAACAAAATTTAACCCCAAAATAAATGCCCCACAGAGTGGTGTAAAAGGTAAGACTTAGATCAGAGCAATGACTCTCCAATAATAATTTATTTCACTAACTTAACTTTCTTTTCTTCTTGGGCAGCATCCCCAAAGACAAAGCCATTTCTTTCTCATTTGTCTTGTCTTTTTTTTCTAAGTCAGAGTCCTACAGTGGAAATACTTATTGATGATTAGTCAAGTATCACGCTTTGTTTGGCTGAGACATAAACAAGCCCACAGAAAATTCTCAAAAATACACAAACTGAATTTTTCTTTCTGTGACAGTTTGTTCAGACTAAACTAGGTCACTTCAGTATTTAGCTACGTGTAACATAAAGTGAATGTGCACAGAATTATTTTATTAGTGATATCTTTCTATTTCTCATTATAACAAAGTGCAAGTATCTGTGCATTTCAGAACACCCCCTGCAAATCACTGTCTTGGAAATGGCCTAGTCTTGTTTTAAACTTGTCTATCAAAAACTTATTTGCATGCTATTCCACACAGACAATAGGTTGCTTTCAAGATATACACTGTGCTCTCTTCTTCTTTATAGGATATAAACATTCAGTTCCAATGTGACGAATCCACCACTTGAGAGATCAAAGAAACAAGAACCATGCAAAATGTTCCTTCCAGAAACCAGCTATAGCTGATATGTTTTGTTTGTTTCTCTTGGTAGAAAAATTCTAAATTTCACTTAATCTAATCTGGTACAACAGGGTTACAGAATGTTTCTCAAGAGATTCAGTATTGCCCCATAAGTAAAGTGTATTGTTATACTATTTTAACAGTTTAAGAAGATATATAGACATCAGGACCAGGTGCAAAATCTTACATTAACACAAGTCAACTATAGATCATATTATAGCCAGAAATATTTCTATGAGCAACACTATTAAAAAAGAGTACTTTTCCATGTTTTCAGCTAGCTAATAAGACTCCTGTCTGATCTTTTCAAATACTGAAAGTTAGTACAGTAAGAATCTTTTGTACTGTATGGTCCAGAATTTGTCTTCTCTAGGACTGCCAGGTGATGCCACCCTGCCATCCAATTCAAAAACAAAGTCTTACTAGCAATCATCCACCATTTCCAGAACTAGATTTCTAGCTGTCTGCAGTTATTTTTGGTACTGTTTCTACAATAAATAAGCTCCCTCTTTTGATACGTGCCTGTCATAGTCAAACTATGTTACTGTCACTAATTGCCTAGAAAGTCCAAGGTTAATGTGGCTCACTAGTTAATACCTGTTAAACCCTTCTGAGGGAATCTCACGTTTGTTGTGAAAGCAATGCCTTGTTTAAATAAGGAAGTCATTTATTCTCATTGCAGCAATGAAAGATGATCTATCTTAATCACATCCAAACAAGATTTTATCAGTGAAATCTGTGCACAGAGTTTTTCATCTGCAGTTTAGAAATGCAACTCTGTAAGAATGGGGAAAGGGAATCCATGAAGCTGAAATATGTAAATGGTACATAATGGACACCATTACCTATGGCTTGGTTCCCAAGAGTGTTGCAATGATAACACACAAGTGGCTTCTTAGCAATAGGTAGGATATAAAACATATTTAATTATTGTCCTTCAGATACTCTTATAAATTTCCTGCATGTTTACAGAAATAGATCTAGCAAAATTTTTAGTGAAGCCATAAAATATTTTAGTTTCATGGTTCTTGTACCTGCATTCATTTAAAAGGGAGTCTTACATTTGCTTGCTCTTGTGAAAGACAACCATATTTGAATAATGGGCTGTGATATATGACAACTCAGCTCTGATGTTGTATGTTTCACCTAATGATTTTATTAATGAGAATGTGCCCCCATTTTCAGTATTTTTTATGTCTTTATGCTACAGGATTTGTATTAAAATACAGTCATACTACATTATGCAGACTTTCGTTACCAGCTTTCATGAAAATTGCAAATATGTTCAAGAATTGGATGCAGAATTTTATAGAACTGGAACTCACCCCAGCCTCCGAATTCTAATAAAATTAAAGAGCTTGTCTGCACATCCCTAAGTATAACACTTAATGTACTCTAGTAACAACCCAGTGCTCACTTGTCTAATAGGCAGAGAATCTAATAGTTTTGCAGTTCAGGAAGACTCAGTGCTAGAAAAATGACAGGCGACTCTAATGAGGCTTCAGATGCTCCAGTTTATGCTGGAGTTTAATTTGAAGTTACACTGATGTTTTAACATGTTTGCTTATTCCTAAGTAAAGAGGATTCATTATTTCAATGACATAACCTCCAGACAATGTTCCATGAATTGATTTAAGATGTGCTGGTAATTTCAACAGCCTTAATGTGGAGCTGAACATCTGTAAGAACACATTACTCGACTTTTATCCTCATTTCATTTTTTAAGCAAAACAAATGGAATGTCTTTCAGAAACAGTGGACAAGTTCATAACTTTTTTCCTTGTTACTTTGTTACCATTTTTGAAACCAATCTGTCTCCTTCACTGCCTCTCCCAGGTCTCTGCCAGAACAGTTTACAGACACTGTTTTTTAGACGCCAAAAAGAGCTGGAATTTGAAATAACATCTATGTTACTGAACATCACACGAACTGGAATATCTGGTACACTCATTCTGCCTAGCAGGTAAATGCTTCAGATCAAAAAAACATATGAAAGGTAAAGCACAAACCACCCAGAAACATTAGTTGACTAGCTATCTTGATTAACTTATTAATCACCACATCTGGAGAAATCCACATCTGTAAGCACTTAACAGAGCATTAGTAATGTCATAGTCACATTGAAAACAGACTGGAAAACCATGCACAAACCAAACTGTTTTGCCTTATGCATCCAACTACAGGGCTACCTACGGAGATCTTGGTTCAACCCGGGCTTTTGGAAGTGGTAGCGGTATTTTACAGGCAAGCTGAGTGCCCTTTGCAATCTACAGTACGTAGACTTTCCTTGTTCAACAGAACTCAACAAGTTAAGCTGCAGCAGTGAGGGGTTGTTGGGTAGGAAGAGGCTCCCTTTACGGTTATTAACAAGTGGAACAGGTTCCGGGATTCCTTCAGTGGACTTGGCACCAACCAATGCATTAGTAGTTGCATTCTTGAATTGGTATGAACATTTTGTGTAACTTGATCTAGCTGCATTCTTTACTTCTAAATAATAAGAAAAAATTTAAATTAATGTCTTTGTATTAAAAATTATTTCAAACCACAGGCATGAATCAATTCCGATATCATGTGGAATTACAGACTTTAGTTTAAAGAATGAGTTTCTACAGCTGAAATAAAGGTTTATACCTGCAGCTTTCCTAAGT
The DNA here is from genome assembly GCF_000699245.1 of Pterocles gutturalis. Classification (NCBI taxonomy): domain Eukaryota; kingdom Metazoa; phylum Chordata; class Aves; order Pterocliformes; family Pteroclidae; genus Pterocles; species Pterocles gutturalis. The sequence continues at coordinate 100,493 of NW_010135947.1, read as the reverse complement.
TTGGTTTTTTTCCAAAAATGTTTTTTTATAAAAGAATACTTATAAAAAGATTATTCCACAATATTATCATCTTTAACCAATAATCCCATCCTAGGGTATGTCTGAGGCAACACTTATTTCCCACATGTTGATAAAGTCTTTGAGATTTACCAGCTGTGAAAGATGTTAATTCTTTTGAATCTACTGAAAATGACAGGGGAGGTAGAGCACTCTGCTGCTATTAAAATAAATATGGAATAATAGAAAAAAGGTCAACACTTCAATGTTGTGCAAGCATACTTATGGAATTAAGCTGATGTTTAGGGCCCTACATAAAATTTGTTGGGTATTCAGAAGTGCTGAATACTGTAAATTTCAGGAGGTTATACATAGCACCTCTGAAAAGAAAGCTACTAAATTTAATTTCCTAAATTTTAGCTTGAAACTCTGATTCTTAGTCTTCCATTTCTAACATAACAAAGCTAATTAAACAAAAACCGCATATGAATACCTCTAACAAATGCCATCCTCTGTAAAAGACGATAATAAAATGTTTTTATGGGAAAAATATGCAGTAATGATCTCCTCCTAATACTTGTTTCATTCTGAATGAGCACAGTATATAGAGAAGAAGGTATATTACTGAGCCACCAAGACCTTACATTCTGATATATATTATGAGGTGAGGAGGTTAGGTAGGGAGTAGTTTATAGACTGATAATCTTGCAGCATTATTTCCATATGTTTCAATTGCCTTAAGTTTCCATGGAGCACTTAGAGTAGACAGTCGCTCAAAATTATTTGAGGTGGTTGGCATGTTTTTTGGAATCTTTGTGTAGTTTATTATCAGCTAGAAACAGTATGTGGTAACAGGAAAGATACATAAATAGCATCCACATGCTTGCTATTTGTGTTCATGCACAAAATCTGTCTCACAAAAAAAGGTGATTGCAAGTAAATTACAAGAGTCATTTGAGTGTACTTGTTAACAAGGTTTAACTATTTAGTGATAAGGTATCCATTCCTATTCAATGATCTCTGAATTGATGGCTTGCTACTAGTCTGACTGAGGTGGACAGAAAAATCAGTGAGAACCGGACTAGGGTCTAACTCGCAAAGTTTTTCTGCCCTTTGCTAATAGTAGTAACATTTAAAGTATAATGATAATAATGCATACTCATGAGAGTTCAGACGGATTTTAGATTATGGGAGGATACCATATATCTTTGACTATTAAAAATTACACAAAAAATGTTGTGTATCATGTTGGATACACTACTTGAAAGTTATCAATCCTACCACAGAGTTACTCGGTTTTTGTCAAATCTTGTACTTCCATCTTTGATATTCCTTGAATGAAACAATTTTCAGATTATAAAATATATCTACAGAGACCTGCCTCCCTGCACAAGCCAGTGGTCAAACATGTATTTGAACACTTTAAAATGTATCAGTTTGATTCTATTTTTAAACTACAGATAGCAGTAGCAGACATAATCTTTATAATCTACATGCCTGCATTAAAGTATCTTCACACACAATGGAAGAAGACCAAAACCTATTAATAGTGCTTATCCACCCTCCAATCAAGTTGTTTAAGAAACATAATCTTTTTACAGTCTCTTCTGGAGTTCAATAAGTGATGGTTTCATACAGTGGACCTGAATATTAAGCACTTAACTTCCATAACAGTATGTCTTATGGTATATTCCACGCAGACACAAACAAGCTTTCCCAAGACTTTGTGCTTGCAGTAGCACAGCATGAGCCAGAACTCACAAAAAAACATTGTCTTTCGGTATGGCTTAATAGTTTGAGCTTGACATCATATTTAACAGCATCATATGATCTTGTTCAGCATGAAGTCAGACTGAGCTGCCTAAAACATTGTACTTGCTCTCATTTCCAACTGTGTGGATAGGTACTACCACTGAAAAGCAAAACATTAAACAATGGGGATAACAGAATTGCCATTTTTTTTTCAAATTATTCCAGATTTTAAATTTCTAACTACCAGTTTCATCCCATGACCTCTAACCTCCTGCCTCTGATGCTTCAGCTGCTTCAGCTGAAAAAGCCCCACAATGAGTGACTATGATATACCTTGTTCATAGAACAAGTCTCTTTCTGAGTCCCAACAGCTTATGGCTTATGTACACAATCTTGAAAAGAAAAGATTACAGTATAATATCTGTAACCTATCTTTGGTAGAGATAGTTATCTCTTTGCCCATTCATAGAATCATAGAATGGTTGGAGTTAGAAGGGACATTAAAATCACCTTGTTCCAACCTCCCTGCCATAGGCAGGGACACCTTCATCTAGACCATGTTGCTCAAAGCCTCATCCAGCCTGGCCTTGAACACCTCCAGGGATGGGGCATCCACAGCTTCTCTGGGCAACCTGTTCCAGTGTTTCACCACCCTCACAGTGAAAAATTTCTTCCTAATATCAAATCTAAATCTACCCTCTTTCAGTTTAAAACTGTTACCCCTTGTCCTATCACTACATTCCCTGATAAAGAGTCCCTCCCCATCTTTCCATAGTCCCCTTTAAGTAGCTGGAAGGCTGCTAGAAATCTTCCCAGAGACTCACTCCAACAGGCCTATGTCCTTCTTACATTGGGAGCCCCAGAGCTGAAACACAGTACTCTTCTGATGCAGTCCAGGACACGGCTGGCTTTCTGGGCTGCAAGCACACATTGCTGGGTCATGTTAAGCTTCATCTACCAGCACCCCCAAGTCCTCCTCCTCAGCGCTGCACTCAAACCATTCTCTGTCCAGCTTGTATTTGTGCTTGTGGTTGCCCCAATCCATGTGTAGGACCTTGCACTTTGGCCTTGTTGAACCTCATGAGGGTTGTGTGGGCCCGCTTGCCAAGGTCCCTCTGGATGGCATCCCCTCCCTCCAGAGTGTCAACTGCACCACACAGCTTGGTGTTTGCAAACTTGCTGAGGGTTCACTCAATCCCACTGTCCATGTCTCTGACAAAGATGTTAAATAACACTGGTCCCAGTACTGACTCCTGAGGAACGCTACTCATCACCGGTCTCCACTTGGACATTGAGCCACTAACGGCAACTCTTTGAACGTAACCATCCAGCCAATTCCTTATCCATCAAGTGGTCCATCTGTCAAATACATGTTTCTCTGATTCAGAGACAAGGATGTTGTGTGGGACAGTGTTGAACGTCTTGCACAAGTCCAGGTAGATGATATCAGTTGCTCTTCCCTTATTCACCAATGCTGTGGCCCTGGCATAGAAGGCCAACAAGTTTGTCAGACACAATTTGCCCTTAGTGAAGCCATGTTGGCTGTCACCAATCACCCCCTTGTTTCCCACAGTTTCTAGGAGGATCTGTTCCATGATCTTGCTGGGCACAGAGGTGAGACTCACAAGCCTGTAGTTCCCTGGGTCTTCCTTTCTTCCCTTTTTAAAAATGGGGGTTATGTTTCCCCTTTTCCAGTCAGTAGGAGCTTCCCCAGACAGGCTTAGCAATTTCACCCACCAGTTCCCTCAGGACGCACAGATTTATCTCATTAGGTCCCATGGACTTCTGCACCTTCAATTTCCTTGGATGGTCTTGAACCTGATCTTCTCCTTCAGTGGGTGGTTCTTCATTCTCCTTAATTCTTCATTCTCCCATTCCTCCAATACAGTTAATGAGGTTTTTACCCTAGAAGAGTAAAACTGGGTATGTTTAGACTAAATAGACTGTCAAGTTGTACATGCAATGTTTGAGCAACCTGGTCCAGTGGAAGGTGTCCTGCTCATTGCTGGAGGGTTGGAACTAGACGTTTTTAAGATCCTTTTCAACCCAAACCATTCTATGATTCTATGCACACTGTGCCACAAACACAAGCACATCAGGATACACACGGACCTATACGTGCAAGCACAGAGGCACAATTCTGAACACGAGATACACTTGTGCTTTCAGCTTAAGCAGTATTTTGCAACTAGGTGAGAAATACAGACCAACACCATCACTTCATTAGAACTATTCAGGCCACCTGTCGTGTATCTATAAGGCATTATTATTGTTAAGTAAGAATAGAGATACATACTGGTCATTTTGAGAGTAACCTTTGAATAATTTTTTGAGAATGGCAAACAATAAGGAAACAGATACGAGTAGAGCAAGAGTAAGAAATTCCATGTTTTCTGTAGTATTTCCTAATTGCACCCTGGGTGAACACTACCTGTTTTTGGCAAATGCTGTACAGAGCTTGCCCAAGAAACTTGTCAACATTAGAAAGATAAAAAATAATGTTTATAAAATTTGAGATATTAATGCAATTTATGTAAAGGTATTTTGAAGCTGTGTACATTCCTATTCCTTCCCCCCACCCTCAAGAACTCCCTATCAAGCTCAGTGAATATACACATGCCTACAGACTGCATTAAGGAATCATGCCGGTTTCTATTTCTATACATTTTATTTATTATAATGAAGATAATTTGAAATGCAATCTGCAACTCCCTGAACATTTTTAAAACAACCAGTGTAGTTAATCTAATGCCTATGGCAATCTCTATTTATTCTTTGTGAGCGCACACTTGCCATAACTTAAAACTGGGCTGAGCTTTAATTTAAATGTAACAAGGCAGAACACCAGAACAGTGCTTTCAACAAAATAGTTGAAACTGGCTTCACCATGATTTGCCTGGAAGGGAAGATGAAAATGTGTTTTAAAGGAGAAAAAATATCCTGATCAAAACCAGACATTCTAAACAACCACCACCGATACCCACTGCTCCTTTCTTCCCTCATCTCTATCAGCTGCTAGGCTTTCAGCACCATTTTTCACCAGACACTAGCACAGCACTTTCCTTCACAGTCAGCCATCAGCCAGAGCTGTCACTTGTAGATACTTCATTTTTGTTTCAGTCTAATTCATACTGTAACCCCTTAATCTCTCCAGTGAGGAATGCCATGTCACTGTGTAGATATGCCAGATCCAGCACTAGAAGTACAGAGAGCGTTTTTAACAGTAAAACTATTTTGGCTTAAAAAAATATCTTATTTCTTCCCCCAGCTTGACTGTTTTCTTTCACCTAAGCATCTTCCTAGCTGACCTCCAAAGGAGCAATCACCATTCTCCAATCTGGCATGTCTTCCACAAAGCTCAGTTTTCATGTGGTGGGTGAAGACAAGCTGCATCTCTGTAGTACTAAATGCAAATAATCAATATGTTGATTGAGCTCTTGGCTACCAGAGTTCTTTTGATGGGAGTGACAGTGAGCCTGACTTCCCTCTTTCAATGACAAGCCTGTTTAGATTTTGCTACCTACCACTTCATGAATCAGGCAACTGAAAATACCCACAGCAATTCCTCAAAACTGTCAGCTATCGCTGTGATTCCACCCAGCACCCCCTGTACAAGACAACAGATTAACCATTAGGCTAGATATGTTGAAAATATACAGCTTCAACCTTTCCCCAGCTAGCTCAGAGCAATGTATAGATGATTATTTCAACCGTCAGCTGCCGCATAGACTTAAACCCCTGCACAATAACTCCTGGATTCATCTGCCCCTTGTCAAACTTGCACAGCTTTAGTTTGAGCATACATACTGTGGCAGTTTCACTGCGGATCTAGAATAATCCAGACGGCTGCTGTCTCTTTGTTAACACAAAGCTAAACTGATGAGTTTGTAATGCATTTCATATCAAAGGTAGATTCAGAAAAGAAAATGTGCCCAATCGGTTGTGGTTGGAATTTAGCATAGTATCAAAATACAGTTTAATCGGAACATTTGCTATTTGTTGGAAAAAATACATCTGCTTTAAAAATCACTTTATGCCAATGAACTATTTATTTTATAAATTTGTAATTATTACTTGATTTTTTGGTGGTAACAGATGTAATGAAATAATTGACTAGAAACTACAATGCAATAGTGCTTGATGAGAAACAAGAATGTTAATTTTAGGAACTGCAGAGCAGTGTTTGCTTGGTGTCTGAAATGAAACAGGATTGCTATTTTGGTTTCTATGTGCATTACAAACTCAGGAAAATGCATTTCACTGTTTTTTTTTTTTTTATACAAAGAGAAACAGATATGCTCTACATACTAGCATAATTAGAAAAGCAGGTAAGGCTCACTGGCTTTTAGCTGCAGTGTGTGTCATCTGAAGCAGATAAGAAAACAACAAGATCCGAGAATGTCAAGAATGCATCATCTCAGAGCATTTCACAAATACCGAATAGTGCTTACATGATCCATTCTCTTTGAAACAGTGCAGCATAGGAAACATCTTTTTTTCTTATATATTTTTTTTTTCCCAGGCTTGCATCTTTTGGCTAAAGGCACATAAAACTGAATGACAAATGCATTCCTCTATGTTTTTTTTTTTTTCCCTATTGGCATCCCATGCTTAAATTTTATATTAATAATACAGTCTTTCAGTGTTAATTCTCTTCACACAAAAAGGATTGAAACTCACCTACAACTATATTCCTCACCTTTGTTTTCCCTGAATGCTGTGAAAAGACAGTTAATAGAAAATACGAAATATTGCTAGGCTGGATCTTGTTATGTAGTCTAGACGGCTGCTCTGATATTCTTTGAAACCACGGTAAACTTTAAGTTCCTGAGCTTTTAGGGTTACACGTGTATACAGAATGAAAAATAGACTGCAAAGGCTTTTGGAACCCAGTGAACTTCTGACTTGAATCTTTTGGTGAAAACAGTCCAGGATATCGTTTTACACTACTTTATTTTTAGGGGTAGAGCAACCCCCTAAGGTTACTCTAGAACTTTGATGGTTTTTCTTTGCTCCTCCAGTTTAATTCAAGAGCATAATTATTATGAATGCTTTCCAGAGATACCAGTTGTTATCACTTCTCTATTATTGCAACGTCAGCAAGCAAAGAAGTGGTTTAAAGCCGTTCAAATTGTGGTTGATCTAAAGTCCACTGAAGTCAGAGAAAACACATGTATTTCAGTGAACTTTAGATCAGGAGCTGTTCATATCTCATGCTTCGGGGTGCATGATGCAGGAAGAAAGTCCTTCCCACATATACAGCATTTCACAACTGGCTTAGGCAATTTAGAAAAGCGTTCAGATTTCATGGGCCTGGTTTCTTGTTCCTGTACAGAAGTATATGCATAATATGACACTATTTGCATGTAAGAACCATCTCCCATTTCCCCTGATAAATGTGCACAGTAGAAAAAAGCTACTTTATTTAATTCTTAATCAAATCCTAACTTATACTTAGACTAAGTCATATGTCCGTTGAACCTTGAACATCTTTTCAGAATCAGATTTTACTATTCCCTCATACATTTTTCTTGACTTTTAGTCTCCATTCTCCATTGCCTTCTCAATTTATGATTCACTCTGTAATTGTTTATTCAAGTCATTATACTGTTATTGGAAAAGAGTAAAAATAAAAGTTTTTTAGAAAAAGCATTAGTAGACTCTTTTTGCTTGTCCAGTTAATTGTCCAATTGACTTCTTCACACATTGTACCCATACAGAATACTATTTGGGTAAATTTTGAGTGAAGAAAGGGAGATGTGTCTAAATGTAAAATTTAAAACAGAACATGGTCTGTGTTCACGGGGGGCCTGTTCTCCAGACAAACATCAGAGTGAAGGGAATTGACTTTTGAATCTTTTGATTGCACCGTGGAGAATAAGGAAACTCAAAGTCTCTCACAGGGTATAGTGAGCGTAAATATTCTCCGAGTTAAATTTTAAATTCTGTTACTTCATTATGACAAAATGTTCTGCTATCTGAAGACTGAGGAGGAGCAGCAGCAAAATGTTACCCCTGTGTGTCAGAAAAGAGCAGTTCAGATGCTGTGTGTCCTACTGTGTCACAAGCATCTACGAACTCCAATTTTAGAGCTCCAGCTGCTGCGTCTGGCAGAAGCAAAGTACAAAAGGATTGCTAAAAGCCACACGTTAGCTTTTTAATAGACTATCTGATGATCCCATGGCTACAAACAGAGGACTGGGAATCTCTTGTTTGGGAATTTAGTTCTACCACTGATCTGTTACATAGCCTTGGGTTGCTCACTTGTAGACAATTCCCTTTTAATGGAGTTTCTCATTTATAGCTCTTGCTAAGACTCAAGTGACCAGATTATCTGAAAATGTGGCTGTTAATCACTATTTTTCTTAGATCTACCAGGTATAAGATGGTGAGGTTGCTATTGCTGTTTGGAAAGTACATTGGGAATACATTCCATAAAAACATACCACATACATATGTGATAAGAGTATATTGTAATTAGTGTTTTGTTTTTTCTTAAGTAGACATGAAAGTGTATCTCTCTGACATCAAATAACTGTATCATCTTTTTTATTTCTATGTTTCTTTATTTCTTTCCTTAAAAAATACAACATTGATTAAAGGACAGCGATTTCCTTATGAGTGGTCTTTGACAGTTCCGCAAGGCATGACATGTAAAGCCAAAAGGCACGTCTTTTGGGGATTCTTTAAGAGTAGCATCACACAGCAAACTGTAGTATTTCCACACCCATAGATCTAAATTCAGTGCACTGTCATAGACTATCCTTATCTCAATACACAGCATCCCAAAATGTATTGTCCTTTTTCCTATTGCCTCAGAGAGGATTTTAACACCAACTGTAAGGAACACGGAGGAAGAAATTACAGAACTACCGAGGGCAGACTCTAGTTATGTAGTTCTACCAAACTGTAGGAGGAATCTGTCCTGTTTTTACAAAGTAAAGGACATTTCCCCTTTGTGACTGAACACACTCATAATCTTATCAGTCACAGCTAAAATCAGTGAACTTCTCTATGTGGATAAAAAATAAGCTCCTATTAAAAGAAAAAAAAAAAAAAAAAAAAAGAAAAAAAGACCGACCACTCACCATTGTGCCTATGAACACTGTTCATAGTGTTTGCTGCTTACACTCCCTCAGCTCCATTAAATTCAGTGGGAAAATATACAACACCTAGAAGTAACTAAGGGAAAAACTAAGCACAGGAGTCCTTGGTGATTGCTCTTCTACTTGGGATTAGAAATGTTGTATTTACTGCATAGATTGTGTTCCTCCGGAAGAGAGACTTTCAGTGTATAGGAAAGGGATAGTTATATGCCAACTTCTTTGGAGCAGGCCTCCATAAATTTCAGCTAGGTCTTGCTGCAACTGTTTACTTCCTGAGAACCCTGGGAAGTACAGATTTAATCTTCCAGAAATCTAATTAGAAATATTACTGTTTTCCAGTTCAAAGTCCCAATTTATCTCAAGATTGTAAAAATACACATTTCCAGTGTAATTTCAACCTGCATATCCTGAAATTGTAAAATTAAACAACCTTTTCTCTACCCTGCTCATGACAAATTTAAGAATAAATTTGTGTTGAAGGGGTTTTCATTAACACATTTCCTGAATAAGGCATACGAGGTCCCCATGCCCATTTCCCTGGGAGTACAGTATTGTTGTCTAAAGAAAAGATTTTCATAAACTTCTTACAAATCTAGGACACTGTATCCTTAACTTCTATTTTTTTTATTATTATTATTCTTTCTCTGCTTCCCAGTGAGTTATCTTACTTCTGAAACACACAATTTAAAGGACATTGCTCATTTTTCTTTTTTACTAAGAGGTAACATAAATATTTTTTTTTTCTTTTTAAACTTCACTATCATTAAATTTCTTTTCCCTTTCGGCTGTTGTTTACCCCTGTAGAAAATGGTGTAGAAGTGTCTGTGTCTCTGAACAAAAAGAACTGAAATATTGACATTTAACTCTGGCTTTTTATTGTCAGTTTTATCCAGCTTTCATCCACATCCATGGAAAATCTTCCATTTACTAAATGTTAATAGGATCAGGCTCAGTGATCCCCAATATTCTTTCAGGCTCTGCTGTAATATTCGTCTGGGATGAAGGTCTTCATATGACTATTACCTGTGAGGTCATAACATTTTCACATGCAAACTAAGTATGCTTAGTGCTAAGCATGTTTACATATATGCTGGTTTTATATAAAAGTACTTACACTGTATATACCTATTCAGGAACACTTGCATGCAATTAAAATGTGCCATTTGAAATGTAAGATATATATTTTTTTTTAATAAAATTGTTTTGTCACAAAAGCAATAGATAATAAAAAAGTTCTTGTAGGCTTTTCAGTCACTACTTATTTCTAAGCCAGCACCACCACCTGCTGGTTACATGGAGTTTCAAGCCCCAGTGCTGTTTTTCTGTCTTCAAATGTATGCTTAAGTATAGAACAGTATTTCTCATATGCTCTTATACATAGAAATGTTATTGGCAGACGACAGATTTTTAGCACACTCGCTGCAGTTTAACAATAGTCTATTATCTGAAGTATGGCTTTCATAAAAGTGGGGAATGTTAATTGTTGACAAACTAATTCTCTTAAGCAAAGTACTACTAGTCACAGGGTAATCATCCAAATTAATCAAATAGATTGAACCTGTTGTATTAAAAAAGCCTGTTGTAACATATCCTGTTTTTATCACTTAAAGAAATACAGTTAACTACATTTCATGACACTAAAAAATCAGTATTTTTTTTTTCTAAGTGCTCCTTACTTTAGTGAGTTCTACAATATAATCCATTCTTACAAAGCTCTGTTTTCCTCCAAACAAATGTATCTAGAAAAGCAAATCACCTGGTAGATATATTAATATAAAAAACAACCAAGAGATAAACAACTAAGCTTAAAGCTATAAAATAATAGCAAATATAGCAATATCAAAACCAGAGATGGAACATAACAAATTGTAATGGACAGTTAGGGAAGTATAGCACATAATTTCTAGGTAAACAATGGCAAAACAAAGGAAGTAAAACAACACAATAATCATAATAATTAAAAAAAATAAATGGAAATTTGCTGTCTACCTCTGATTGTATCTGCAAAAGAACCCAGAAAAGAATTAATACTGACATCTCTGCCAAAGCATACAGTTTCTTGGCTGGAATAGATTGCTATGGGGAAGCAGGGGCTGGCAATTTCATAGGGGTAGAAAATAAAGTATAAACTAAGAAATCCAGTGGTGATAACTAATGTTACTTACAACAGCATTTACATCTCTAACAGAAAGACTGCTCAAAAGGATGGATGTATTTAGCAAGGATCGTATTTTTCAAATAAAATCATAATAGGATCAAAATACCTCCATACAAAATAAAAAAAAAAAGACTGTCATAAATTCCCTCTGATTATTTCTCTAATACTAAAAAATATGGCACTGATAACACTGAAATACATGCAGAAGTTAGGGTTGAACTATTCAGAATTATTGTAAGAGGGAAAAGCATGCCATCTCACACTCAAGTCATGTAAGACAAACTATATAACAGAATGCAGACTAACAACTGAGGAAACAAAGCAAATAATACTGAATCTACCAAACTAAACTGATAGTCAGCTTTAAAAAAAAAAAAAAAAAAGTTTTGTCCTTTTATTTTTTACTCTGTTACTAAAGCTACACAGAGATTTCAAGCTTGCTTTGTTCACAACAAGGATGAGGCAGATCACACAGAGAGATCACAATCCATGATGAGGAACAGCTTTAGAAAGAAAACTTCATCAAAGGTAAATATGTAATTCTGGTTTCATTAACCAAAGCCTGATGAGAATGCAGACATTGGTAGAGAAAGCTAAAGTATCCTAACAGCAGCACCCTCACTGTTAGTACACAATGCACTAAAAGAAGAGGAGAGGAAAGGAGGCATTGAAGAATTTTTGAGAGAGATTTGTCGAAGTATTGAATTAGCCACTCAGGTTGCTCAGCTATGTCCTGCAGAATGCTTGGTGTGCTCAGTGTTATACCAGCGAAATTGCTTGTACTCTGTGAGTATAAAATTAAATACAGATGTTCATTTTCAAAGCAGGTAGCACAATAAGGAGGAATGAAGACTGATTAAAAAAAAAGAGAGAGAGAGAAAATAAAGAAAATTCTGCAGAAAATCACTGAACTGCCAGTATTTGTGTTATAATTATCACAACAATTTCACAATAAAGTCCACAATCACCTGGAGGAGAAGGAACTCTCTCCAACAAAGAGAAAATTGATATATAAGATTTCATAAAATTTACGAGTGAGTTGCTACCCTGAAAGTAACTATATCAACCACAAATGCCACAGGATGTCAATATATTCGGAAACAGTGTTGCTGCCAGATGTTTTGAGAGTCAGATACTGAGAGCATCCAGAAATCCAGTGCTCAGGGGACACTGACAGCTGTCAAGAAAGTAATTTTCCAGAAGCAAATTGCTTGGAGTTCTACCTCTGAGGATTTTATTTTGTCCTGCTTGAGAAGAAAGAAGAGGGCAGACAAAAGACTCACACGCTAAAGGCAGATCAAAAACAAATGCATATTTTGACATATTTTATATTCCTCATGGGCAGAACTCAAGGATACTGCTGAGGAAATCTGTGGGACCCAAGGGACAACTTCAGGATATTTCTTGAAGAGTATGTGGGGCTTGTGTATTGAGGCTGAATATATGAGTCTAGAGATACAATTCTTGCATTCCCTCAAGCTACAATTTGAGATGCAAAACAAGGGCTTATCTATCTATTTAGCAGGAGAAATCCCAGTAAAACTGTGGATGAAGGAGCTGCAGCGTATAAAGATTCAATCAGCCAATCAAAAAGACCATCAAAGCTTGATTAGCTACTAGACATGATAACACTAGAAATCCTGAATCCCAAAACAGAGTACGCATTTTCATTCAAGTAGGAGATAGTATTTTTAGGAATTACTCAGAAAAGAAAGAATGGAAAGAAAAAATTTCCACAGGTCATGCTATAATAAAAAAGCATGTGGTGGTGATCACAGGGGAGATTTGAAAAAAACTAAAACAATTCCATGCTTGAAAAGAGGCAAATTTAAGTTCAGGGAGTTTTAAGAATGGCTGAATTATACAATAGTGGCATACTCATGTGCACAGATCAGGTACAGATCAGGCACACAATTCAGACTACATAAATCAACACACAGAAGGATCTGGTGACAGTGGGTTAAGAGAATGCCAGTTCTTGCTCTTGTAGAATTTCAGACTGGTGTAATATCAGACAAATCTAGACTACACGATCACAGATCCTTGGCTTGAGTCTTCCCTGTCACTGCATATTGTGTGTTCTTTTACTTCTCTTTCAAACGTGACCAAAGGCTTTTGCTGAGTCACGTAAATCTCTAAAATGTAAAATGTCTGTAAGTTGGACTCCTTGTATGGAAGGATCCTCTCAAATAGCTAGGATTACACTACTGACTGCAGTTTCTGCAGATCCTTACATTGCGATTATCACCACAGAATCTATGCTGAGACCGCCATTTGTCCCAAGTCTACTGTTCTCTTGTATTTCTTTCTTTGTCTGAAGGAAGAAATCAGTAAGGTACATCTTGTTATCCAGGGCAGCGAAACGCTTGATTAGAAACCATCAAAACATACGGAATGAAATGTGTGTGTGTGTATATACATATATACACATATATATACACACATATATATGTGTATCTATATACACATATATATTAATTTTTCCTTGGACAATTAGTTGAAACACAACCTCCTAGTGCAAAAAAAAAAATACAGCTTTTAAGAACTATGGAATAATTTAGATCTTTACCAAATGAAAAGTTATTTGATTTTCAGCAGATTTTTTCTACATAAATTAAACAAAAAATACATTTTCATATCTCCATTTATGCAAAATATAATTTAGCAAAATATAATTTAGCAACAACTAAAATTTAATTTGAATAGTACTCTGAAAATGTGCAACCTCATACAATAGGATAAATATTTTTCTTTTTATCAAAAGCAGTTTTTAGTGTCCAAGAGTTAGTAAAATGTATTTTGCTATATTTTTGCTCGCCTTGACATTGGAGAGTTTAGTGGCTTCGTCCAGAACCAAGTAAAAAAGCAGTATATTTCATGCCAACAACAAGTCAAGATGCAAGAATGGCTATGAGTCCAATTCCATTATTAGTGAGAAATATTAGCATGTCATCCGAAAATCTGGGAAAAGTTTCCCATATGTTGTAAAGGACACTACGTAAAGGAAGCCAGAAAACTACAACCTGTTGGATTCAGTGGTGCATGTCACTTCTTTTCACCCTTCTGCAGCCTCATCATGTGAATTATATTCATTTTCACACCCTGAGATTCTAAATAAACACTGTAACACTTCTTTTCTGCCACCCATCTTGTGACTGACAGAGAGAACCTTACAGTCCTTGCGTGTTTTGATAGATCAGGAGTTAATTCCAATAGAGATAAAGAACAAATAATAAAAAACACTGGACAAATGTTGTTAATGAAACATACTATCAGTTTGCAACTGTGGATTATACCTCACGTTACTCATAGAATCATAGAATGGTTTGGGTTGGAAGGGACCTTTAGAGGTCATCTAGTCCAACCTCCCCTGCAATGAGCAGGGACATCTTCAACTAGATCAGGTTGCTCAGAGCCCCATTCAGCCTGGCCTTGAATGTTCCCAGCAATGGGGCATCTACCACCTCTCTGGGAAGTGTGTTCCAGTGTCTCACCACCCTAACTGTAAAAATTTTCTTCCTTCTATCTAGTCTAAATCTACCCTCTTTTAGTTTAAAAGCATTACCCCTTGTCCTACCACAATAGGACCTGCTAAAATGTTTGTCCCTATCTTTCTTTTACACCCCCTTTGAGTACTGAAAGGCTGCAATAATGTCTCCCCAGAGCCTTCTCTTCTCCAGGCTGAACAAGCCCAACTCTCTCAGCTTTTCTTCTTAGGAGTGCTGGTTCCATCCCTCTGATCATTCTCGTGTCTCTCTTCATGAACAGGAATAAGCATAATCTCTACAATAGGCTCAAAACTTTCAATTGTTTTTATTCTTTGCTAGAAGAATCTTAGTTCTATTAGCTGGTGAAAATTTAGCAGCTAGGCAAACGTTTATCTTGACTTCTAAGTTGATGTCCACGTGTCACAACTTCTGTTTATACTAAAAGTCCAAGCAACGTGTTCCATATGAGATAATGTAAGTACTATAGAAGAGGGGCTTGTTGTAGAATAAACCATCTATGCTGCTAGATGGCACACCTGCTAGTCTCTTCTGGCAAGAGTTTATTCAAGAACAGAACCCCCATTTCTTGTTGCCAGTCTTCCTCCATAGCATAGCTATGGTGATGTACAATCTCTCTACATATTGTAGTGCTGTGTCAGAAAACACATAACACCACTGAGAGAGTGAAGATAATAATGTCAGGAACATGGAAACAGAGAAATCAACATGCTTAGTGCAAGCAAACTCTTTTATCCAAGAACGAACAAAGGAAATGGCATGACAAAGATCAAAGATGCTATAATGATTTTTTTTATTTCCTTCAGGAGCTCTTCACAGTGAACTAGGTCTGCAATCCAATTAAAGTTCAGAAGTCACTAAAACCTGCAGATGATTTTAAAAATATTTTTTTTCCAGAAATCTAAAAAGAGATTCTTCCCTGCTGATGCAGTTAAACAGAAGGCATTCATGCCCTCTTAGATACTTTCCCCTTTCAAAACCTCCCTAAACTGGACAGCAACAATGTAGTGCTGGTAATTTCGCCATTCTTCTTTCTGTCATGTACCCTATTTAACTTTCCTTTCCTCCTTGCTGTCTATTTATGACCTCGTTCAGCAAAGATCAGAAGACGTGAAAATTGGCCTCCACAGGGGAATCACTGTCAAAAGGACACCCAGGTTTACATGTAATACTTCAAAATATAAGGATATCAAAGAGCTTCTTAGCACAAAATGTAATACAATAATATTGAGAATACAATATTCTCAGACTCTGAGTGGAAAAGGTACTACAGTCATGTAGTAAGTCAGTGGCACAGTCAAGATTGGGATCTTTGCCTTGTGCCATTTGCCTAGGTAGAATTTCCAGTCAAACTAAAATGTCCACATGAATTTTTAACCAGATGACACTGGCCACTTGTTACATAGTAATAATGCTTTTCCCACCCTTCTTTTTCAGAATAATTGTACTGTGCTAACAAGATCTGATCAGTCAGTGAAGCATGTGTGTGTGTGAGGTAGCACACAGTATGTTTCCTGAAGTCACTGATAAAAAGTGAATTGCAGTATTACAGCATTCAGTAATATATAAAATATCACAAGGGAAGCTGTATCACTGTATTATAAAAAAGTATGCTAACAGAGGCCGGTAAATAGTTCCAAATAGTAAAAGTACAACAACTAAACTTCAATGCATTTTAAAGAATACCATCAACATATTTAAGAAATTACATACTAAAAAAATACAGCTATCATTTCTCACAAATAAATTTTAAAATTTTCCTCTTCTGCTCAACTCCCTCCTGTCTACTATAACACCAATCAAAGCATTTATCCTGGATGGGTGCTTGTTTGGTGGCACTTAAAAACCACATATAGAGTTATGTGACAACAATCTCCTCTTTTCATGTAGCATATAAAAAATTCATGAGGTTATGTGTGCTGGCATATACAAATACCTGAAAAGGTTCTAGGTACTTAGTAGAAAACATGATGACTCATAAAAAATTGTCTTGCAAGTTGCTTCTGGCTTCCAGGCTGAGGGCTGGATCACTCTGAGGGTTCTACACTGAACTCGACAAAATCTGAAGATATCTGGTTTCTCCTACCTCAGGTAAGCACTAGCTTGGTTTTCTGCAACTCTATAAGTATGAATCACAGAGTATGTGCATTAGTGTTCACACTACAGCTAATGGGAGTACTCACTGGATTAAAGGTATGCATATCTTATATATGCTGGGGGTTTTAATGGAATAATGGTGGAAACACTGTGCTTGGTTTTTTCCTTCTTTCTCTTTTTTTTTACATCAAAAAGCACAACAAGCAATTACACTCCCATATACAGTGCAAGTCAAGTACATTTTAACTTGGTTTGGAGGACTTATAAAAAAAACGCATTCCACTTTACATATTGATACTGTGGTCTGTGGTATATTTCAATTAGCAACTCCTTCTACGCATGACAATAACTTCAAATCACATGAAATGTAGAAGCTCTAGGACAGAGGACTTCTTTTTCTAATAAATCTGAGGGACAATATTGCAAGTCAGTGAACAGATTTTTCCCTGGATTATAAAAGCAGCCAATCAATAAGGATAAAAAATGAGAAAAATATAATACAAGAGTACGAGAAATACAGGTTTTACAAATCAACCGTTCATTTCAGTTTGGAAGCCATTTGAAAAGAACACAAATTACACATCAAAGTGCATCTGTCATTAGCATGAGCTGATAGCTTTCTGCTGTTATTGGTTCAATATTAATTTGAGACCTTGCCCAATAACATCAACACAAATTAGCTAAGACTCAAAATGGCAATCAACTTTGGGGGACCTATCCTGATAAATGGTACTAACAGCTTCCCAGCATCAACGAGCTTCTCAATCCTGCAGCTGTTTTTAAAAGCTTCCTCCCAAAGGCACATTTAGAACTAAATTAAATGCAACTTTGACTTAATTAACGTTTTAAATTATAATGAATACAATATAGATTCATAGAAGGCATTTACATTGTGTTATAAAACTGATAAAAATTTAATAACTCTTTGTTAATAAGTTATGTCTCTCCAGACCCATAAAGCCTAAGGCAGCCAGTGCTGTAGTCTAGGGTCTAATCTACGTTCTTAATGCAGGTGGAATAAGGAAGCAGGAGACTGACTTGACACTTGACATTTGCTCTAAGCCTGCTCTGGATCAAGCCACTGCTTGTTCATAAGTATTTTATTTCTTATAGTAAAGGTCATAATTTGGGCTCAAGGCAGGGCTATGACAGAAATGTTCAAGCTGAAACCGAGCCAGCTCTGGCATGTGTCGCTTGAAATAGCTCGGAAACAGTAGAGGAGAGCTAACTGGCTAGCATCTGTCCCACACCAAGGAGGTAACAGGAAGAATCTACTGCCTGGTGGTAAGAAACTGTCATGGTGAGTTTCATGACAACCAGCCACACTCAGGAACTAAAAATGCAAACATAATTTCCATGTCACCTTGCATAAGACCCTCTGCTAAATTCACTCCACAGGATGCAGACAGCATCTTTTCTAGCTTGTCCCCATCAAAGCTAGCCACTCACTAGTCTCTTCCTCGTGACCCTAGTAAGAATCACTACTCATTGTAAAGGTCTAAAGGAATTAAATACAGACTTCTTCATCTCTCCCCTCACCCACCTTCCCAATTCTTCAAAAGATTTGCTGCTAAACTTAGCAGTGCCTCCATCCCATGTTAATCTCTCTTTGTTACAGACATCACAAATGGGGCAAAGCATCCTCTCATCAGCCTAGTGGTACATACTCCATCACAAAACTCATCCGAAAAGGTGTGTGCTTCATTATTTATAATTTCTAGTCATGTGTAAAAAGGTAGATTGTCTCATTTTTACCATTCTACTGTCTGAAAAGGAACAGTGGGGTTTGGGGTTTTTTTTTGTTTGTTTTGATTTTGGTTTTGGTTTTTTCTGTTCTTGCATTTCTACATCACAGTGTTCATCTGTATTCTCATATTATATCCAAAAGAAAGTTAAATAATTTAGCAGCACTCAGGTTCTATTAAAATACAGAACAAAAGGGATTCATTTTTAGAGTGTTTGAGTCAAACTACATACCTGAAGTCACCTATTGTAAACCAAATTGGAAATATTGTTTCATTTTACTTTTTCTCCCCCTCTGTAATTAACGTCATCTATTCAGTGTTAGAAAAGGAAATATAAAGGTCCCAGTGCATTTATTCACATGAAAAAATGATGGAATAGATACTTGGAGTGTCAGGAGGGCATACACCAGCCCATTGTGATCCCTGTTTCCATCTCTACGTTAGCAATGCAGAGAAACATACAGTTGCACCAAGGAGAGGATCACCTGAAGGTCTGCACAGACAATCAAAGGATTGGTTCAGTGAAACTATGATTCCACCAAGCAGTTCTGGACTGCTGATTGTAATGGACTATTCATGCAGTTTTACACGAAAACTGTGGCTGCCTGTCAAGGTTCCAATGAGGCAAGGTCTTGTGATGTCTCAAAGCATTTCAGTTGTAGACTCCTAGTCCTATCCCTTGCTGACAATAAGAAGCAAAGAATGCACAGAAGGCTTTACTCCCTTCACTAACAAAGGACCTAGTCTTGCTCTTACAACAAAGTAGCAAACCCTTGCTGAGTAAGGCCACCGCCTCTAGCTTGAAAGTGCCAAGAAGGCCAAAGTTAATCTAATACAGGGTCTGCACAACCTCCAGCTCAACGGGTTGAAAGGGTTAATGCTACCCTTCCCCCTCTTGCACATGACAGAAAGAGGGTTCTCCCCATGCTAATTAAGGAGACACCCCTCTCCGCTTCCTATGCTAATTGAAGAAAGTTAGGTGTAGACCTGAAAACTTTTGCCTATAAAAGGTGAATAAACAAAGAGAAAGCGCCTATGCTCACCACCTGAGGACTCCTCAGATGCTGACAGACTGATCGAGCACCCCCCCACACCCCCACCCAAGATGTCAATGCTCATCTCCAAGGTTCCAAAGAGTGGTGAAAACTTTTCTCTCTCTTCTCTCCTTTTCCTTTCTTTTTCTCCTCAAGCATCTCTCGATCTCTCTCTCTCTGGCACATATGGCAACACCTTATAAGTTTTATGCCAGCTCCTTTTGGGGCTTGTTTAGCAGGTTTTCTGTAGGTTGTTCATTTTAGTACTGAAAAGTGATTGCAAGTGTTGTGAACGGTTGCGGGTTAAGTGATTGCAAGTTTTACAAGTGGTTGCGCGTTTCTTAGTATTGTTGGAAGTTACGCTGTCGTTATCGCATTGCTGTAAGATTTGGTGCTGTTGGCTTTTGGTAGTGTTGTCATTAATTGTCTTTACCAAGTAATTTGTTTTCTTTTATAATTCTGCTATATTCCTCATTTTATACCCTACATTTCCCTCTCCCCCTAAATAATTATATGCACTAAAGTTATAAGCCAGTATCCAATTCTTTGGTGTTGTCTCACCTTAATTTGCCCCAAGGGAATATACAGAATCTCCACGAACCCCACTCATCCCACCCAGGAAGGTTTTATGAGCTGGGTCGCGACACTGGTTAAGACTGTCATTGCATATAGTAAGTCAATTCATCCTGTCTTCTTTAGTGGAAACACCTGCATGCATCTTTGTGCGATTGCCGCAAGAAGAAGATGGAACGAAAGTAGGTTAGAATAGGCAGAATTGCAAATATAAATTAGGCTTGAAAGTGGAAGAGTGATTAGGAGATTTTCAT
The DNA here is from genome assembly GCF_000699245.1 of Pterocles gutturalis. NCBI lineage: Eukaryota > Metazoa > Chordata > Aves > Pterocliformes > Pteroclidae > Pterocles > Pterocles gutturalis. Next base: position 80,271 of record NW_010135947.1, on the reverse strand, counting down.
TCTTAGAGAAGCACATCTCATGGTGTTTGGCTTCTGATTTGCCAGTACCACAGGCTATTGAGCTGGCTGAAAATATGGAAAATCTCTAATGTACAAGTCAATGTACAAGCATTGACTTCGTATCAGGGAACCTCTACAGAACAGCACAGGAATCTCCCATATTAGAATTTTCTTTTTCAATTGTTCCATGGTCTAGTTTTATATGCTTTGAAACCCCACTGGCCAACTTTGGTAACAGCAGCTCTCTTGACAGTAGTTTGCATTCTGAGAAGGTGGATAAGGAAGGTAAGTTGATTTTCGTCTTTACCCAGCAGCAACACAGTCTACATTAAGACCTATACACCTGACTTTTTTCCAGCTGTATTGGACTTGTATCTCAACTGAGTTGTCTAAAATAATATTTCATCTGCAAAACTGAACACTCTCAAATATACACAGGTGTCAATTTTTACATTCTTTTCAGCATTTTGACAGGGAACACGTGTTATTGTAGAGGTATTTAGAGGAAACATCATAGCCATGTAAATTCTCACGAACACAACCCTGAAATACATGGGAACTAATGTAACTGAGGTAAAAATCTCTCACCCTAAAAGAACGAACAATATTTGTAACTAGGTTTACATAAATGAATCTATTACCCACAGTGTGGTACACAGGGTCATGATTTATATTCTCTGTGGCTTTGAACTAGCAGGAATTTATTTGGCACTATGTCTCATTCTAATGTTCCATTTTCATTAATCTCATTTAAAAAAAACAAAAAAAACCCAAAACAAACCAGGCTACACAAGATAATGCTATATCATTCTCCAATATACAGAGGTGGGGTCATTCCATAGAAGCGAGCTGTAAAAACATAACAATCTGATTACAATTATTTGCTTATGATATGATGATGCCATCCCTGAGGGGCTACATATCTTTCCTTTCCAAGAAGACCCGATCACTTATTCACTCTTTCAATTTCTTCCTCCTCAAAACATAAAAGGTGTGTTATTGACTTTTTGCACAGGACAAAGGTGAGACAGTGTGAGCACACAGGAATCAGTGGATTATATTAAAGAGAAAGGTGTTTATGCAGCATATGTAAAAGTAAGAATTTCAGAGCAAATTAGTTTCCATCCCTGCTGTGGCCACAATAGAGTTCTCACAGCTCAAAACAGGTGTTTAGTGAGAGAGAGCAGTGGTAGTACCCCACCCTTTCCTCTTCATATTATTATAATGTAATTGGGATCGTATTTATAGCTTGCTTGGGAATCTCAAAGTCTCTAGCCAGCACAAGGTAGTATATGTATCCTGTAAAAGGGAAACCATTGCTGCTAAAGGGCAAAAAGAGAATTCTAGCATGCAAAGTTGTTCTTTGAGAGGGCACGTATAGGTCCTTCCTGCACCTTAGCTCATCCATAAAAGCAAATATTTTGTGTTGTCTTGGCTACTTCAGCAGGACTAGAAAAGTAGTAGGTTAGTTTTGTTTGTTAGTTTTTTGTAGAAAGTAGAGGACACAGTTCTTGCATTCAAAGGGAAATAAAGACTACGCTGTCTTTTCAGCCAGTAATTTCGGAATCCAGGACTTAATGGTCAGCTCATTTACAAAAGCCCACGTACAGTTACACAACTGAGTTTTAGATACACTGACCAACATGTGTGTGTTACGCATTCTTCTCTCTGCCTAAATCAGTGATACATAATTTCAACTCTCTTTATAGAATTTGGATTTTTAAGTTGTAAAGACACACAGGCAGAGTCTACACTGCCCTAAGTAGCACAGGTCAGTGAAGCAGCTAGAGTGTTCCTTGCCCTAATTTGCTAAACCACATTGCCAAACAGCTTCAGCATAGTGTGCCAATCCTGGTTCAACAGCTGTCCTTATTCAAACTACCCAAAATGTTCATCTAATCTTGCAGAATGCAATTTTAGGTCCTCTGAGAAAGACTCAGCAGCTAACTCGTCTGTTCAGCATAAACCACATGATGGCACTAGAAGACCAGATAGAATATATAGTTCTAAACAGGGCTTGGCACACAGGTAAGTACATGCTTTGGCTACTTTCAAAAGCTAAGCTTTGTCCAGTTTGTCTTAGCATGGCCTTTCTTTCCAAATAGGATGGCTAGGAGTTTGGAGTGAACCCTGAATTAAAAATATAGTAATAATTAGTCTTGACTTTTGTCTACAGAGATCCTTCATATTCACCAAAGTCCAAGTCTTCTCATAAAGCTTCTCAGAACTATCAGAGCATGCCAAAGCATGTTTTCTAACAACCTGAATTAGATACGCCTGGGCCTAGTATCAAGAACATCCTCGGAATTTTAGACTCCAATAACAGCGGGCACAGTGACAAGTTTAGAAAAGGTGTCCTTTTGGAACATGAACTTTTGATGTTCCTGAGATGCAGCAGCCATGGTGATACAGAAACAGATAAATTAAATGGTTCAGGTTAAGATTCTGTCTGTATCAATCAATCATTTGAATGGCACTCCCCAAGATATGGCACAGACCTAAGCAGAAACATCACACTTATCAGTAACATAATTTCATTGTACAAACCAGCCCAGGTTTTTCAGTGGCTACATGTCTCTCTTCACTCTAAATACACTTAAGTCTCCAGTACAAAAATGCCTGGACCATTTGACTGCTGTTCATGCAGCAATCTAGCAAAAGCAGCTAATCCTGAAAAAATGTAGACACACAAAAGATTTTAAAATTCACTTTCCTTACATTTAGAAATGTCATACACATTTTTTTTTTTCCCAGACAGTTGCCTATAGACGCAAAAGCTATTTTAAGGTAGTTATATTTAATCAAATTATGATTTTAATTTGCTGGAAGTACAGGCAACAATAAAATATCAGAGAAACTGATTCACAATGGAAAATAGACTGCAAATATAATTTTCTCTACATATTATACAATTAGTACACTAAATTCTGTATACATCAGTGAATATGTAAATTGATATCTTTTGCTTGACATCAGATTCTTACAAACAGCATTAATTCTTACTAAAGCTACTCATTGTAGCTTGAAAAAAAGTCTGCTTTTAGAACTAAAAGTAAAAAAAAAAAAAAAAAAAAAAAGAAAGAAATAAATGCATGAAGGAATTGAAGGAATTGTAGAAGCAAACCAACCCAACTGGGGCACCATGACCAAAGCAAGTCCTGTAATAGTATAATGACCTTTAATGAGTGTCTGGGGAAACAATACAGTCCTAGCACAAAAGACAAAGGGCAAAACCCATCGTGGCTCCACTGACACTAATTTAAAATGATTTTCAGAACAACTAAAGAATGTAAGAGAGGTAATCTGATCCACCAATCTGACCTCACTTTGATTCTGGGGCCCTGCTGCTGCCATTTATAATTGTCAAACACTCTACATTTCACATCTGCTCATACTGAATGAAAAGCTGACTCTCTCCACCATTCTTTGAGTTAACTAGCTCTGTCAAGATGGGCATCATATGACCCCTGTGCACTGCAAAGAAAACACACCGATTTCTGTTGAAGCCTTACCAGTGAAACATTGCATATGTACATATACTTATTTTAATTGGAAAAGAACGGCTTATGCTGCTTTGCAAAGAGTGTGAATTTATATTAATTCTCGTACTTATTAACAGTCAAAAGTGACCAGTCTCACAAGAGAAAGAAGGAGATCTCCTTTGATTTGATGGAGTGATGAAGGGGGAAAAGGCCTTTTAAAGACAGGATGCTAAAAAACCTCAAAGCTGTCAATATCAATTATCCTTCAGAAATTAACATAGATCTAACATGTTTCCCAACAGTATTGTTTTTGGTGGCAATGATATCATTATTGTGGAGATTTTTGTCTCAGCAGGCAACACAATCAAAACTGTTTACTTTATCTGCCTCTGTAGACTCTTAAGTGAACTTGAAAGCTATGGTAAACCTACAAATTCCAGTTTTTCTTCCCTTGCCAAACAGTTCTAATGACAGAAATTTTACCCATTTGTAGGGGACATATTCATTTAGCCTGATCTGGTTGCTGTTAAAACCAGTGCTGCTACCCAACCACATTACATTCTCTCTGTACCAGTCTGTATTAAATGCAAACTATACCAGTTACTGTGTTACTGAGGCTGTTAGTAATTCTCAATCCAGGAAGGCTTCTTGTTCTCTTTTCTTAATAAAATATGTTTTGCTATGTTTTACCCCGATAAAGGTCTCTTTAAGAGATAAAAACTCCTGTAACTTAGAATAGGACTTAAAACTGGGAATTGTCTCCCCTGAGGTGATGCATGAGTTGCAACCAAGGAGATAGAAAGGACATTCAGAGTGCTTACACGCATATACAGAGAGAAGATTTCTGGTAAAATCTCTAAGAAATCCTATTGGAATCAGTTTAAGTGACACAGTCTTCTGAAAAAAAATGCTAATAAAAATAGTACTGTTACATACTCCACATTTGTGTCTTGAAAAATAGTTAAAATATCGAAAGAGTTAAAGCAAAGTAATTCACCACCACTGATAAAATAAGCTCTGGAACCCCCACTGCTTGCCCAAGGAATTAATGGCTACGCAGAATTGTTCTAACTTCTCAACTCCGATCTTTCAAAAGAGCTTTTGGAGCATATTCCAGAATGGTACTGTCCGATGTGACAGATTCTACAGTTAACTTCAAAAAGTTTGCATCAGGAATTTTGCATCAAGCTAGCTGTTCTGAAAAGGTACTACAAAAAACACAACCATGTTTACTAAAATTTCTGCAGTTTCAGTATTAGATGGAAGGTCCTGGATCATTGAGAATTAAGGGTTACAAACAAAGCTAAAGGTAATGGTAGTAGTATAGAATAGAACTGCAGTTACTACAGTTCCACTGCTATGTTGTATCCTGTATATTTATTCACTGCCTATTGTATGCTGCTCTACTGCCAGCACCATTAAAGCTGTCCACTTAGCATCAGTCATAGATTTAGACACAGGCCTGTTCCTTCACTGAAGCACTTATTGTTTAATTAATGACAATTTACATTGTATGAATCAAATAAAATAGTTGTCACCAAACTGCACTACTAAGGTCCTGAATGCTACTGCAAGAGCATGCTTCTTAAAGAGCACACAAAGCAAAATAATGAATTACATTTTTTGTATTAAAAATAAATTAAAACAGAAATATAAATACAGAGCTGTACTAAAATTTGGGGTTGAGTTTTTTAAAAAGCATCAGCCCAGTAAAACTCACAAAACTACAATGTACGACACAAGACGGGGATGATACCACAGACACCACGGACATGGAACAGCATGTGTTGGTGTTAAAACTTACAGGCACGTAAACTGGTGGAGCAATCATTAACAGAGACAGAAGAAAGTGGGAAGGCTCTCTCAAGGGTGTCCATGTTACTATGTACACTGCCTGACATGCAAGAGCAGTCACGCTCAGAGCGTCCGCAATCAAAACAACATGCCAGTTTCATTCTCTTGTAGATGGACATCTTGGCTATAACCATGTGTTGGATGGGAGGAGAGGAAGAGCAGCAGGTTAATGGCAAGGTTATATATATAACAAGGCAGCTGGAAGGTAATTTAAGGGATTTAATACAGGCCTTAGTTTATGTTAACAGTCTTGACCCAGGAAAAAAAAAAAGCAATGATTATTGATAACACTTTGGCTGTACATTAAAAGTAGGGCAAAAGATACATTGTTCTTTATTTCCATTCAGTCTTATAGGGTGACCGCAGACATGGGGAAGGATTGCTGTTTACAGTCAAGTGTTTGGATCAAAAAAAGAACATAACAAAAGCAAAGAATCCTAAGAATGTATTTTTCCCTTGGCACAATTAATACTACTGGGCTAAAATGAAAAGAAAAATCTGCTAATTAGCTGCTAAAGCTGCTAATCCATTAGATTCTTTTGGCCTATCCTGCTTCCTGTAAAAATCAATGACTTTTATATATCTATATATATGCATGTATGTATACACACACACAGAAAACCACACATGCACATATATTCTTACATACACACACACATATACATTATATGCATACATACATATATACAGATATAAAAATATATTTATTCTTAAACATATGTTAATTATGTCTCGGTATTAACCTGTGCCAGGGAACTCCTTTGTTGCAATAAATTACACATTACTAAAGAGTTGCAAGATGTTAATGAAATTTTCTGAAGAATTTACTTCATTTACATTATGTGTTCAGGAATTCAAATTAACTCTTAACAGAATACCAAAATTTGCCCATATAAGAGACACAACTAATAATGGTAAATATGCTTGACATTAAAATCAGTTCACAAATAAGGCATCACCAAAAGCACACAGAGCATTGGTCCATTGAAACACACTGAACCAATCATTGGCATGTTTTCTGCTCTGGATTCAGAGGTAGATCAAGAACAAACTAACTGAATGTACAATTAGGGGCTAGTTGCAAAAGGAGTGCCACGTTAGAACAGAACATTTCTATCCTTCAGTCATGGGAACATCCTTTCTACATATTCCTATAAATAAACAGCATTCTATTTTATAAATGCATGTGTAATTACCATTGTGCAATTTTACATGTTACCTGAATCACAGGTATGTTTCAGTCTGCAGAAACGCAAAGGCCACTTCAATTGTTTCACATGTTGCACTGAACCAACACTTTTGGTAATGGTTTAGATTGAACTGACTCAATTATACTAAAAACAGAACAGAACACTGACAGGCAAAAACAAAACCTTAAAAGCAAATGCAGAAAAAAGGTAATGTTTCTCTGGCCTGTACCTTCAGTTTACGATGCATCTTTTACATTATGGTAATGACATTAAATTTAAAATAATTTCTTAATTTTTTTACAGTTTCTTAATGCCACAGTCACCAGGGAAGAGGCATCTAAATCATTCAAATGGGTCAAGTCCTGTTCTAAGGCCTTGATGACTTGCCATACAGTATACTTGACAAGCAAGGGTAACATTATGATTGTGGAAAACAGGCATTGAGGGAGATGAATGAGTGATCTCTTCAGCAGCGACTCCATTTGTCTAAAACTTTGCTCACATGACTAATGCCATGTTCTTTTAGCATCCTAGTAGAGTTATCTTACAGCTGTTCAGAGAGTCATCATGCAGCATCAGGCTCGTTCATTGCATGGTACATCATTCCTCAGAGCTTGGCTTTTAGTAAGAAGGTTTCCACTGCAGTTTTTGATGCATACACACTCAAACCACACAGAAAATTCAAAACAGCATTTGCTTTCCCACGGTTTCCCTCTAACTCTTCCCAACACATTCTTTAAAATTGAAAAGTTGGGCAGAAAAATGAAATATATTACCAAAAATGTGCAATTCTTTCCATTGCGCCTATTTTATTATTTTCACTTCAAGGAAACGAAAGAAAAATAAAGGGCATTTGTGAGACGCACTGACAGCAGGTGAGGTAAAAGGCAGGCCCATTTTAGTTTTATTATTATAGCTGTTTTGAAGGACTTTTTTGAATCTAATGCTGTAGCAAAACACACTGCTCAGCAATTCCCAACTGCTATGTCACTGGTTAGTAACAGTCCCTGCTTTTCATTTAGTTGTAGCCATATCTTGTCAACAGTCAATAGGATAGGACACATTCATGAAAATAAATCATCCTTCAGGGCAAGGAGGGTTGGGAAGGAAAACTTTTGTACAATTTAAGCCCTTCTGTTCAACAGGGGAAGGACTCCATGGTGCTTCTCAAGAGCAATGCCCTTTCAGGGACTGTTTTTAACTATTTTGACCAATTGTTCTGGAGATCATGCATCATTTTAATACTTCACATCATTAACATGCAGGAAACAGGCTTGGACCTGGAAATGTAAGTAGCAGAAAGGACTTGCTATAAGTGTTTCAACCAGTATATAAGCAACTGCACATCAGAGCAATACAATTCGGAAAGAAAACATGCTGTTACTCTTCATTCCTTTTATACAGTCACTGTCACATTCATACCAAATACAATACTTATTTTCTTTTAAATAAAACAAAACACGGAGTATTAGTCGGGAGGACTGGTGACAAGATCAAAGACAAGACAGAAATGATTTTAAATGGTTCAGCCGCACACACACACACCATTTCCTATAAAACTTCCATAAACATTAACAAAAAAATGGGAATCATCAGAGAGATAGGGGGACCTTATGAACAGCCTCTGGCTTGGTGTTAAATTCATTTGACACCTGTAGCACCTGTACAAGAATCAACTCACATTTCTACTCATAGAAATGTTATGGACGTTGACTAGAACTATTATTTGCAACTAGTGAAAATGTAAGATGGGACATGACGGAAATTATTTCCTTATTTTCAATTGAATAATAAATGGACAAAAAGGAAGAGCAGGTTCTTCTGCTTATTATGATAACAATCCCATAGCATTTGTAAAATGAATTAGTAAAAGTATCAGGGGAAGTTATCACAGACACAGAAATCAGACTACTTAAATAATTTACTAACAAAACAAGGCATGTATGAACTAGCAATTTTCTGATTTTTTAAGAGGAAAAGGAAAGCAAAATTTCAGTCAATTATTTAAAAAGTAAATAAATACTTTTAAAAACTTTTTTTGTTCCAATTTTTCTCAGAAGGCAATAGCCTTCCATTCAAATAAGGAAAGAATGTGCCTTAAATGTCTAAGCTTCTAGCAATACCTTGCTTTCTGATCTCAAAAACCCAAAAGTCCAGTTAAAATTTCTAGATTGTCTAGATCTGAGGTGACACTTAGAGTTCACAAAAAGTAGTGGGAAATATTTCCAGCTGCAGAAATAAGCAAAGGAAACTGCAGATTATTCTCTACCTAACATGTGAAGGAACAGCGTCTTTTTTTTTAAGGCAAGCAGAACAAAGTATCCCTTCATCTTTCCTGATTTTTTTTTTTAAACCATAGAGTCTACCCAGTCCTTATATTCCACCCACCACTACAGCAGTTTTGCTTGAGACCCAACGGTAGCAAAAAGTAGATCCACGAGGACATCTAGTGGATCTCTATGAGACAACCGCTGGTTAAGAAGATGGACTGAAGGTTTCTTCACCAGAAAATGGTACAAAAAGGTCCCACTACACTTGAGAATTGAAATGCGTACAGTGACATTTCAATTCATCAAGTTCTCATGATCTACACTATGAGTAAAATAACAGCAGCATTAAAGGACGACCAGACTGATTTGATCGCCTTTTGGCAATGCTGGTTAGCATCATGAGACTGAAATACTGAAAAGACTTCCCCCCAGCGCAGTTTCAGTTTCCTGAAAAATACAGCAGCATATCTTACACTGTTTGTGAGAATTTATTTTCTCTTACCACAACAGGCAAAGCTATCTCTCCATTATTTACTTTTTACAGAACAACTTCGAGACCACCAAGTCAGCTTGTTCACTCTCTTACCATTTTTGCAATCAAAGGCAATTGGTTAGTTGTTTTCTGAAACTCATACAGTGCTGTTCTTTGTCAAAACTATAGAAACAGCAGGTGACCTGAATGGACATTTTGCCCTATTTTAGTAGCTATAAGAATGACTCATGGATTTTGAAGTAATGGCACATTTATAGACCAATTCATTTGAATTTTCAAATCTGATCATGACCTTTCCTTCATTACCTTAAAGAAGACTCTCAGCCAGTGTACTCTCAAAGCATTTCTGAACAAACAGAAGCCATTGGGGAAATGGAAGAAAACAAGTCAAAGCTACATGACCTTTTCTTTTTTAATATTCTCTTTTCACGAAGAGCTCTTTTATTTATTATTATTTAAACTAATTTCTCTGGTCCAGAAAGGCCTCAATATATGTGTCAAATAAAACCAAATTACTTCCAGTATTTTGCCTCAAAGTCAACAGGATTCATCATTTTATCCACAGAAATTAGTTTCTTTCTGGTTTATTATTAAGTATTGATTCTTATCATGCTGACCTGGTTTTACAATCTGCTTTTCTCTGCTGCCTCATCTTTCTGCTGTGTCATCCTATTGGCTGAAAGGAGATCTTTGGTGAAATTTCTGTTGTCTGTTTGAATGCTTTCTACCACAACGGGATCTCAATCCTTTAGTATAGTTTGCAGGCACCAGAATAAGATAAATAGTAAATAATGATAACCACAATGAAGGCCATGACAATTACAAGACAGCTAGCACCTTACCATTCAGCTCCAGGAGTGTCAACTTTTCCTTGATTCTTTGCAAGATCCTACAGTGTTTATAGCTGAGAGGGGAAAAAAAAATCTCAATCCTGACTAAGACCTCAAGGGTCACCACACAATTAAATTCAGAATATCTGGTGAAATGTTGAAAACGTCTCATAGACTCATTTAGAATAGCTGCAGTTATATGGTATGGTTAGCAGCCTCCATCTGGCACAGTAATGCCTCATGGCAGCTAAGAAATATTTGATCACTCTTGCTGTTTGAAAAAAAAAAAAGCCCATATAATCCACACTGCCCTATAACCCATACATTTATTTTCAGTGCTTCTATTTCTAAGCAGCAAATTCTTTCCATGTCCCAAATGCAGTGTTTATTTAAATTATCATGACTGTACACACTAAAAGTGGCTGATGAGAGCCTTCATAGATTTTATACACGTTAAAATGGTATGACTTAGATTGACATGAAGTGGTCTATAAGGATTGTATTCTATATATAATAATAAAGGAAAACTTTACAGCTTAGGCCCTGAAAAAGTCAGTGTGTCTCTACTAATGTAATTAATTTCAAAACAAGCAAGCTGGGGAAAACAATCACTGTAGCTTGTTTCCAGTTGAAGATATGAGTAGATTAATACATTAAAAGTTCACCACACATTTAATTCATTGTCTGGCTTTACCCTCATGTTCTTTTTTTTTTTTTTTTTTTTTTTTTTTTGTGTGTGTGTGTGTGTGCGTGTGGCTGATGGGGAGAAAGGAGTTAGACAAGGACACTAAAAGACTGCTGTGTTGATCTTTGTGTCAGCTATGCAATGGAAAAGACAAAGTACAAAAAAACTGAACATGGGTCTGACAATGAATTGCACTTAACCAGGCAAACAGTGCTACAGTGGTAATTACCCCAGCCTCACTGATATCCCTAAAAATTCATGAGATATCCCTAGAATAATTTAAAGGAAATGCCATTGCCAAGATCTCATTATCAAATAGGGATAAAAAATAAGGTTGTGGAAAAAAAGGGCAAAAAGGTGGAAGAGGGGAAAACTGCTGTATTTTCTTCAACGTCACCCTAATCTCCGTGGGTGTAAACGATGAGAAACTTGTGGGTATGACGTCACTGCTACATGCAACATAAATAAAGAAAAGAACCAAAATACTGAACAAAAATACTTTCTGCTAGAGAAAGACAGGTTGGACCGCACTCTGGGCTACAGGGAACCCATTTTTACTCACAATAGATCACTATCAGTGTGCAGTTAAAATATAGTAGGGGCCGTGTTCCAAGGCAGCAAGAGGAAAAATAAATCAAAAGTTTGTCAATTGTCACAGATTACAAGAAATTCCTTCAAACACATCAATGTACACATGATATGTCCCCTCTGGGGTTCAACCCCCACCATTCACAGCGAGCACTGTCACTAGAAAAAATATATCGTGAATTAGACCATAGCTGTTGCACAAAATGAAAGAAACAGGAGGAGCAGGTCATTCAGTTTAGGTTATTTCATCCCAGTGTGGCTGCATTTTATATAAATATATACATGTATATGGCCCCTTGCTGCAAGAACTAAATGGAGTTAAATGGAATAGGTAAGAGACTGTAAACATTTAAAAAACCATATTAACAATCTGTGAATAAAATTTACACACAAGCATTTCTCTGGACAATGTGACACCAGCATTCATATGTTATTCAGGTAGTGGTATGGGTAAGGAGAAAAGGTTGGCAAAGAAACTGCAAAATGAAAGCAAGGTTACTTTAATTACCCCTGTCCTTGCAGAAATGTAGTGATCTGCCTTGAATTATTAATATTAGGCCTAACAGGTTTGGACAAATGGCTATGTAGGTCAGATTCACATTTAGACCCCAACAATACCACAAGCTAATGTTCAGACAGTATCTAAATTGATGTGCAACCTCAGATGCATTATTTAAAGAATGTGGTTTTCAAGCATCACAGGAAGCTGCATTAATTAATGTCACCATAATTAAGTTTTCCATGTAAAGATATTCCTTCACATTTAATTCACCTGACTGTGTCAATACTTTTACATACAACCTTTTATTTAATCTTACATATTTTCTGCATTCAGCTGCCTGTAATTGCTATGTCACTTGCTAATTAAAAGATATACTTATTATATGGGACTACATATAATGCATGTGTGACTATTTGCAGTGTCTTTGAAAATCAAATTGACATATTAGCTGTTGACAATTTCCTAATTCAATAGGAAAAGAGTTTTCTTAATTTATGCTTTTTTTTGGTTCCACTGCATTTTTAAGACCAACGATTTGCGTAGCTTACAGATGGATAACACACTAAAATTTTCAAAAGTTACTAGTGATTTGAAAGCTAGAGTGAAGACATTTTACATGAATAATAGACCACACTAAAGATTTACTTCTTAAAACAATCAGGTCCCATAAAAGAGATCTCAAGATTGACATCAAAATTTGAGACCAAAAATCACTAATTACTGCTGAAATTTTCCATTTAATTTTTTTTTGCTGATTGACAGAACTTTAAAAGCAAAGCATTGTATTCCAAACAATTGTGAGCACGCTCCTAAGTGGAAGCTGTTCTCAGCTGTACTGAGAGATGCCAGCTACATGGTACCTGTGATCATATGTGTGTGTATGTAGGCAAGGAGAGGGGTGAGGTCATACGGGGGGAGAGGGGAGAAAATTAAAGGGAAATTTAAGGGAAATTTTACTCTCACTGACTGTTTTTTTTTTTTTTTCACCTGACTCAGATGATTCCCTCCTTAGTGTTCAGTGCTCACTACAGCAGCTCTGACAGCTGCCTCCTTCAGCCTCACTAACCCCATCATTTTGTTTCTTCATCTGTCCAACATCCTTTCATTTATTGGACTGATACATGTGATCATGCCATTTGGAACATTTCCTACTGCTACACACAGAAGTTGTCACTCTCAACTCTCCATGCTCCTACTGCTGGTAATATATCCATTGTGTTAGCTGGGTCACAGGTTACTCTGCTTTCTCCCTGGTTTCCTAGTACTGAGGAGGTTACATTGATTTTAATTTATCAATAATAAAAGGCTCTTACCCTTTATACTGTGAATTCCTGATTCCTATCTTCTAACAGTTTTCAATGAAAAATGACAGGTCTTTGGGAATTATTTTTTTTTTAATCATCGTGTGAAAAGCATACAGTATGTGAAGGAGGAGTTGAAAAAAATACAAATGAAATGCCTTTTTTGACAGAATCAGATAAACAGGTAACATATTTCTGTGGGGTAATTTGGAAAAAAGATTTGGTTGGTAAGTTACAGGCACCCTGAGGCATCTGTAACTGGCTTTACCAGAACTTACTCAGCAGCCTCATTGGCTTTGGCAGCAGTTCAAAGGTCACATTCTCACATGGATAAATTGTTCCTGAACAAATTTTTTCCAATATGTTAGGCAATGCATACATTCCTTCCACATCAGACATGCTTTTCAAGTGCTTTGCTCTCCTTGTGGCTACTGGGAGGATAAATACCATATTCTCTCAGTGTTTCAGCTGCTTTCTCTCAATTATACTACTTTGTTCCACACTCCTGTTTTTTGCGGGGAGAGGAGTTTTTTTAAAAACTTCAGTAATGTATTTTTATTTTTAAAATTATCTTCAAGAAATAAATTATTTTCAGGCACCCCTTAAAGGCTGAGAAGGTCCAGTTTAGGCTTTCTTCCATCCTCTAAGATACTGCACTGATAACACTATAACTGGATCTATAAATAGGAGTTTTTTCCCTTTTAAAAGTAATGGTAAAATAAACATGATCAAACTCTTCTGAGATATTTCAATTTACCTGATCAGCACTTTTGAACTGAACATATTCATATATCCACTGAGAAATGGATCCCTCAATCCTTTTGATATTAGTATTAAAAATATCCATGGGTTAAAAACATCTTTGGCCAAAATATGGTTGTGCTAGTTCCTGCAAAAAGCCTTTTCAAAGTATATGCAGATAAAATACTGATTTCTATATATTTATAAAAATACAGATGCAAAGTCTGATCTCAATTCCAAAGCTCAATTATTTCTTCATGCAAAATCTTCCACACAATTTAAAAGGCATACCCAAGAACTTAACTAAACCAAATATTAGCATTACAGCAATGGAATCTTCTGAAAGGATATATGTAAGAGACACTAACATGTAATTTCTTCCAGACAATGCATTCCTCCAGTAAAACCTATTTTTTTCCAATAATAACTTATTTCTATAGTTATATGATGAAATATAATTCCCTAGTTTCTTCTTTTACAGAATCACGTTCAGCAAGATAGACAAAAGTTCTTTACAAAAAACTATTGAAATTACTGGATTTCTGCATGGTATGAATGAGAGCAGAACTTCATTGTTAGCTCATTCTTAACTCAGAAACCTCCATAATCAAATCTAGCTTGATTTAATTCTTCAGGTTGTGTTAGTTTTAGACCCTTAATGGGTTTTTTAATGAAGAAACAGGTGTGAGTGGTGTGAAATGTAATAAACACACAGAATTCAGAAATGTGAATAGCACTTACTATGTTGCTGTGCATTTATTTCTTAGCTTTTCTGTATCACTGTGTAAAACATGTAATGGCATGTACAGATATTCTTCAAGGCTGAACAGTTCATGTAAAGGAAAGGAAGGGAGTGATAGAAATATTACTTACGCCGTTTGCAGCCACATTTTTTTATCCTTTTGGGATCTGTGATGTCATCATGACAGGCCTTGCAGTAAAAAAATGCCCTGGAGAGATAGAAGGGAAAAACTGACACATTTCTTAATCCATACAAATGAAATTAGGCCCACATTTCATCTTGTTGCAGTGCCAAATTAATGAAACATGCCAGCACTTATTTTCTTTAATCATTGAAAAGGTTTAGACATTTAAAGTAGGAAATAGTTGCTGCAAGACCATTAATTTCTAACATAAGACTCCAAGTTACTGTTTATTTTAATATACTTTTATTTGAAAAGTAATTGGGAGAAGGGATGATAATTATGACACAGTGTATCAGTTCATTTGTCTTTCATCTTAGAAAAAAGAGCATCCAATTAGTTTTGTCACAAAAAAATACACATAATGAATTCCGTGATCTTATTGGATATACTGGATTTTTTTTATTTTTTTATTTTTTTAAAGACTGTCTATCACCCTGGGCCAATTTTTAAGCCTGGTCACAACTAAGGTGTAATTTTGGATATAGTGAGATATTGCAGTGAGATCAACATGTAAGTTCCTAACAATAATCTTAATTCATACTATTTTTTTGTATTTTATATCAGAATAGAGAAAAACAATTTTGTTTTTGAACAGATGAAAGCCAAAATTTCAAGCAAAAATATGCAGTTAACAAGGTGAACCATCAAGGTTTCTATTTAATGATTTTGGTTATGAACTTCTCTTGCATCAAATGGCTCACCACTACATGAAGCATAAGCAGAACTAAGGAAGTGAGAAAGGGTAAACATTTAACTTTATACAAGATTAAAGAAAAATTCCAATTTAATAAATATGCATCAGACTGCCCACAGGAGAGTTGAATCATGCCTGTCAAGTCAACATGTCACATAAGGCTGCTGTGTTACATTTCATGAGGATCACACATCTGACTTCTAGCTGGACAGTCAGTTTCCCAGGATTCTTGCTGGCATAACAAATTAAACATACTTATTAACCTGCTGAAATTTCCCTGTACTTATCCATATTCAGGGTTATGTCAGCTCCATGCCTATCTTCCCCACCCTCTCCCATTGCACGCTTCTCGACACAAATTGGCAGTAAGAACCAAAGCTGCCACTTTGCAACCACCCATGGATTTTGCCAGCAGTATTGTCCATAGATTTAGGATTGTTGGACTGCTACAACAGCATGGAGGTCACTGGAACAGAGCAATTGAGTCCAAAACATAAAAAGAAAAATAAACAATATTAATACACAGGCTCTGACAGTTCAGCTAGGATGATCACTACTAATTCTTTTTAGATTAAGTAGGCAGTGTCCACCGCATGTAGAACTACATTAAAGAGAATGTTCAGAAATATGTACCAGGTACCTAATTAAAATTGTTATTAATTTATCTAAGTTATTTTACACCTCTGAGTAACGGCCCAGGTACAGTGACCCATCAGGAGAGAGTTAGCATGTCTAGCATATGAGATATGGACCAGAGAATACAAATTTAAGTTTGCAGTAAGACCTCATTGAATGTTATTATAGCATTTCTAAAATCAAGATAACATGGAAGAACACTCTTTTTTTTGTGAAATGTCTTACTATTTCCAGGTAGCAGAATGAAAAATTAAAAGGCCTTCTCTGAACATTTGTATACTTTGCTGCTGGAAGTTTCTGGTCTTCAAAATATTCATCTTCCAACAAAAAGAAAGCAAACTGCCTCCAAGGAAATTAGTATAAAACATTTTCCACACCATGCATCGATGTCAAGACATAAGCAAGAAGGAGAAAACTGCCCCCAATTTTTACAATTCCTCCCCAATTCATGTGTAAGCCCCTGTATTGAACATGAATGCACTATCACAAATATTCCTTCACAAAACTTCATCACACAAATCGAACACAGGTCATTTTTACAGATCACGTTTCTTGCAGGACAAATGTCCTAAAGAGTGCCTTCAATCCTGTGTGCAAAGTCAAGAGCAAACACCTGAAGTGACTGCTGTAATAAAATCATTTTTACTGTCTTATCCATAAGTGGATTTGAAGCATATGGATTTCTGATGTTAGTACTAATATGTACTAAATATATAAATGGATAAAGAAAAATAAAGATGTAATTTACATAGTTTGTATATCTAAACTCTCAACATTTTATATGAAGCTATTTAGCTATAGTGTGTAACTATCACTCTAAAAATGCCAAAGTAGTCCTAGCACAGAAGTTAATTGAACATTGCACTAGATATTTCTTTGTGAAATGTATATTTGATAAATAGGAATAGTTTTAGCTTGAAGAAACTGAAATTTCTGCATAAGCATGTAACACAAACCCAGAATAATTTAATTTGAATTTCAGGTATATAGTATGTTTAATTTTGCTTTTTTAAAAAATCCTTTTTTTTTCCCCTCCAAAAGACCTCAACTTTAGAACTTTTTTTTTTTTTACTCCAAATCATAGCTCAAAAGGATGAAATAAACACTTTACATACTTGGTTTTGCTAGCTGAAACACATCTGATAATCATTTGCTTTGCACTGAACAGCTAAGAAATGTGGTAAGGGAGGCGGCATGTTTCTAAACAAAGCCTTCTGCAAAAAGCAAGGCAGAATTGGGAATTTTGTTTCACATTGCTATTAGATAAAATCTGCTAGATGAATGATGTGTAAATTTTCTCTAAACACATTAATAACAGTCAACTTTTCCCTTTTAAAAATGCTATGCCAGGTAATTTTTACTTACAATCTGAAATAATTTCATAAGAGAGTTTAAAATGCCTTATAAATGAAAAAAAAAAAAAGCTAGTATCTCAGTAAAGGAATGTGAAGACAGTTCTGTATATTCAAATAGAGAAAAGCACTAAAGAGGAAAAGAACTATATGCTGAAAGTCAGCACACCTGAGGCAATGCTGGATGTAAATACTCCAAAGACTGTGCTAGAAATATGACAGGACAGGAGCACTGCTGTGCTGTTTGGTATGCTTCACCTAGCCAAAAACTATTTTAGCTATTCCAATAAGAACAGAATTCAAGTTCTCTGTGACTTCACTGATATGATGTTTTGACTTTCTTTAAATATTCATGGCAAACATGCATTGCTTAAATATTATTTTCACTGTAATTTAATAATAAAAATTTTAGGACTTAGTAAAGGTTATCACTCGAATCATTTTAAGCGTAGGATTTAGTTAAAACCTCAAGGAGGACATCAAGCAAAAATCAGATTCTTGATAGCATGATTTCCAACAACACAAATTCTGAGCAAGCACTCAGCTGCAAATATTCCTTTTTTTTTAATCTTTCAGACATTGAATAATTATTTTATAAATTACTTTCTCACCTTGCTCTTTCATTCTTTCCAAGCATATTATAACTCTGACAAAGAAGAGTATGCACATATGGTCCTAACCACAATACCATAAAACCCATTTTCAATCAAATCAAATCTAATACATCCAAGTACAACGAACCAGTGAAGTTCTGTACAATGGCTGGGATATAGTGCAGTGTTGTAGTTTGGTTTATTATTATGAGGCCATAGAGGATGCAATTCCAGTAAATAAAAAAGAACAAAAATATTATTCTGCTAATCCTATTACTGAATGAATACAGTAGCTTGCCCCCATTGAATATTTGCTACAGTCTACGTAAATAAGAACTACTCTAAATCTGAAACTCGGTTGAAACTGTAATCCCTGTCCTCTCTCAAAGTAATTCCACTGAAACAAATTAATTACAGAGAAATCAGATTGAAATATTTTGCATTTTCTAGTAGAACTCAGAAAAAAAAAAAGCCTCTTCATCTCTTTTCACATGTGCTGTAAAATTATTTCATTTTTCCTTGATATTTAGGACTGTAGTTAAGAAAACGGCATGCACAGATGGTCTGTTCACAAGAGTACCAACTCAATTCCCTCTGAGAATCTTTAAACAGATAACAAAAAAAATATATTTAGAAAAAACAGGAATTAAATACTGTTTAAATTTAAAGATCAAAATATATTAGTTACCTTTTTACTTCTTTGGCATCACTTGCAATGAAGAATCCTAAAGTACCTTCTTGAATCTTGACATGGTTTCCAGGATTGATTAGTATACTGCTCAGTGAAACAAGAACAAAAACAAAAAAATCGTAAATTTAAATTACTTTCAACTGAATGTTCCAAAATAGCTTTATTTGGTTCTGTTATAGGGGACCCACTAGTTAGAAAAGGCTGAAAGGAAATTTTAAGCCATTCTTCCTTGACATTTCCAATCAAGAACAGTTTCACATGCTTTTTACAAAAGCTTAAGTCTGAAATAGTCACATGCCTCTGCCTATAATCATGTCATTTAAGTGTTTGCATCTTGGTTTTTTATGGTTTTGCATTAAATATAGACTACACAAAATAATAAGGCCTCTTAGAAACATGATGTGCAAAGCTGAGCATTTCAGTTTTCTCATTCTGTCATGCAAAGGGGTGAAAAATTCATAATGTGGTGAAAAGGGAAGAACCAGCAACCACCGTTCAATAGGAATATGAAATATCATTTATGAAGCTAAACCTCTTGATGCAAATTTTTGCCAATTTCTAGTGAAATCAAATGTTAATGGGACCCCTATCTGGACATATAATATAATTGCTTAAAATAATAAATACACACATACACTCAAGGGGAATGGTACAAGACAACCAGTCACGATAGCTGAAAAAACGTAAAATGAATAGAAATTTTTTTAAAAACTGCTGTGCAGCCATGGAAGAACAAAAATAACCCGACCACACTGACAGAATAGCCTCAGCTAAATCTGATGAAGGAAATTATAAACTGCTATCAAAAAGTCAAGTACTCCATATCTCTCTGCAAAATATCTTTTTTATTTTCATAAGACTTTAACACTAGATTTTAGGTAATGTAATTGGCAAAGTACCAAGCTAACATAAATATACAGATAGAAACAGATGTTAATATATTCACCAGTAAGTTTTATTAATGTGTAATACAACTAAGCTTTTGACTTGGTAAAACTTAATAAAGCTTGTCAAAAGGTTTCTCTTTTTCGTCTTTTATTAAAGCTTAGCCTTTGTAAGCCAAACGTAGTAATGGCATACATATGCAAATTACAGTAAATAAAGACTATCAGCAATTTAAATGCTTGTGGATTTAGCAAAAATTTATTTTAGGGAAGTGTGTGTATATATATATTTATATATAAAAACAAATAAACCACATTTCTGAACAGATATACATTACTAAAATTTGAAGGACAAAAATCTTTCATGTTATTGTCAAGAGGGAAAACGGGTCTAAGGAGATCTCTTATTCAAGATGTTATTTGTTATTTACACTTTAGTAATAAATGAGTGCAACAAAAAAATATACCTGGAATTTTTATAATGAGCACATTGTTTTGTGTGATTACACATTCCCAGAAGGCCCTATGAAAATAATATGTAGGCTGCAAAGTAAAGTGCTCATGAGTTAAGAATTAGAAGGTTGGTGATGCAGCCATAATTCGGCCCCCATTATCTAGACATTGTGATACAGTTCTTAATTTAAGAGTGACAAAATACTTTTTTCTCACAATCTGGAACATCATTCAGTGGTGTTTTACTGCCATTACTCCAGGCATGACTTCATGTAGTTTATCTTTTTTTAAAATCAGCATCATATTTTTCTTACGTGTTTTTCTGCAGTGTTCATCACTACAGTATGCATAAGATTCACACATATATAATTTATTTTACAAGAAGAATGAAGATATAGTATTATCCCATTTTACAGATGAGAGATTAAATCACTATTAGGTACAGTAGTTATTGTTTTGGGATGCCTACAGGTCATTTTTGTAAGTATTTAGTATTGCATAGGTCCATATACACCTTCTAGAGACTTTTGCTGTAAGAATGCTCAGTATTTCCAAAAGCCCAGACTGGTTCCCAAAATAATAAACAATCAGAAGTCATCTGTAAAAGGTTTGGTTTAAATTATTAGCCCACTCTCACACAGATATTCTGTGGCAGAGGCTGAAACAGAAATTAAATCTCAAAGACAGCATTTACCCAGATATCTTTCTTTTTCCTTCATTCAGTTTCAAGCTTTGCAACAAAAAGGAAAGCAGAACTACAGAAAAAGGAAGTCATCACCACAGACAGCAGGTTCATCTCCATAGCACAGTTCAGTAGTATTGCAAAAAATGGAATGTGATGGTGTAAATAAAGCCTACATTATGCACACAGATAAGTGGGATGAATTAAAGTTGCACTGCTAAACTTCACATCTGGTACTTCTGTTGTTAGTGGACTGGGTTTAACAGCTGCATTTGCAACCAAAACATTTACCTAATGCAGTTTTAAAATACAATTTCACGGGTTTTAAAATGGAACAAAACAGGCAGGAAAAAACCCAAACAACCCCACAAAAATTTATTCATATGAAACCAGTCACTCAAGTCACAATCAGGTTGGAAAATTTAGATTCCCTATATAAACTTTTGTCACTTGAGCCTACCGAGCACTTACTAGCTGTTACAGAGATACCTTAACAGGGAGATGAGACACACACTCTACCAGCAAACTCACAGAAAAAAGTTGAGAATGGCCTATCTGAACCCTGAAAGCCCATATGAGCCTAGATAAGTCACTTCTCAGGAACTAGGAGAGAATGTTTCTGCCACTAACTCGACACAGTGTTTTTGATAAAACTTTCTATCATGTCTGTAACTGCATCTGTGTTTCAGTCTCCACCTTTTCTCTTCCCTGTCTGCTAATCCTTAATCTGCCTTTATACTGGGAATTTAGCTGTTAAACTCAAAAATCTTCCACAGATGCTAGTCTCATTTATTTCTACTATACTGTTCCTTCTAAAATAAGTGATTATGGTTGGGGGTTTGGTATTTTTCTTAGGTACAAATGGGTGCTGCTCTGTCAGAAAAATACTTATTGTGACCTTATTTAATTCTTTGTCCTTAATCATGGAAGTACTACAACTTTTCAGTGAAAATAGATGAACACATTTCTTTACACAGATGAACTTTTTTTTTTTTTTTTAATTCATTGCATTCTTGGAGATTGATAAACCATACCCAAACAGTAAAAAACCCAAACTCCACAAGCTGAGGTAACCACTAGACATGTAAATGTTCACTCCCCCTCACAGAACTTAAAATTTGACAAAACTGAGTAAATGAAGCAGTTCTTCTAAGAGGTAGTGAAGATAATCTTAAATCAGAAGTAACTGGCTTCATTTAGGATGTAATGGACTGTGAGCATGACTTTGTATCTCAAGCTTTTCTGAGACATGAAATCAATTCAGATGGGTCAGGGTATAGACTTTTATTTTTGTCAGATCTTATACTTCATTCACATATATTTATTTTCACAAATACAATGTATTTATAGCCACAAAATATAGATGTGATTGCGGATAATGCAGGATGATCCCAGCAGCAAAATCTGTTGGGAATAAAAATTAATTTGCCCCATCACTGCTATTGGCAAAGAGTTACAGGAAAGGCTCATAAAGCTTTGGGTTTATATACACACTGCTATTTAACCAGAGCAAAAATCATGAGCATTTTCTACTGAGTTTATATGGATTTATTAAATATGCTGCTTATTAAAGCAGCAATTGATTATTTCTTATGAGACCTGTAGTGTCATTAGCTAAAGTTATGCTTTGATAAGCACTCACCTTATAATATGTACAGGAAGGGAAATGTTTTGAATTAAAATAATAGAATACAGGAAACAAAGAGGACAGACAAAAATAAAACAGGCTTATGAGCATACCAAGAAGAATGCATTAATCAGTTATTTAGAGATGCAAGTATCTGTTCAAGCAGCTCATGAAAATATGCATATATATATATATATATATATACCCACAGTTGAGAAGATAAGTACATGGCAAAGTAAACTGGAGTTTTAAGAGAGAAAGCTTCAGCTAGTGTCTTATTTTTATGTATCTCCAAGGCTGGGGAGTTTTGCAGATATTGGAAGATGTAGAAAAAAGGGAAGAAAGGACAGAAACTCATTACATTTAAGAGCAATATATATATAGCTAATCCATATGCATTCTGTGTCATGCATTGGAAGAAATGCTGTTGAAAAATGGCATCCCTGATTTTTCCAAGTATATGTTTTTATCACAAGATATAATTTTTTTTTTTTTTTTTGCCTCCTAAATCAGCTCATGAAATCAAGCAAGGAATGCCACATACTTTAAAAGCTTCTAAGATCCTGATCAGCGTTTATAATTTTATAACAATTCTTGTTTAGGTTACCTCAGAAACTAATCAAGTAATAGTAAGTGCAAAAAACCTGCAGTCATAATTTCGTTAACAATTCCAGTTCCTCAGGACAAAGCTTTTCATGGCAGGGGTCACATGTCACTGCAAAAAAAATATTATCTTTTGACTTCCTTGCTTCTTCACACATGAACATGGCAATTACAGCCACACAAATTGAATATGTGTAAATTAATTATGATTTAATGTATTTAATGGGAATTTTATGTACTTCACCAGCATGAACTTAGGAGAGGCCAGTTCCATCACTCTATGATAATGCAACAATTTGTAAGCCACTTGTGGAACAGAATATGCAGTTTGGAAACCTCTGCTTTACACTTATCTCCCATTTAGCAAAGGTTAGCCCATTTGCTAAACAAGATTCACGTGGTGACTAGATGCAAGATTACGCATCTAAGAGAAATGAAAACGTCACAGGGCAAAAATGTAGAAATCACCCTCAAATTCAGTTGTACTCTCAAGAATTATAGAACGAATCAAAATTGTTTGGGTTGGAAGAGACCTTTAAAGATCATCTAATTCCAACCTTCCTGTCATGGTAAGGGATATTTTTCGCTATGACAGATTGCTCAAAACCCCATCCAACCTGACATTGAACACTTAAAGCTCAGGAAAGAATCAGGAACAGTAACATCTATGCAGTTGAAACTGAGTTCCCAGACTGACTGAAATATAAGCAGATGAAGCACAAATGGGAATTAGTGCATATCTGAGATGCACACTTTAAAAAAAAAAAGAAAAAAAAAGAAAGAAAAATTCAAATATGGTCAGAAAAATTCTAGATGAATGCTCAAGGATCTCTTTACATATTCATTGTTCAATGAAAAGTTAAGATAGGGCACGAGGACTTTTCCATATGTCAGCTGAGAACAGGTATCTGTTAGTAACTCTGACAGTGTGTTAATTTTGATCAATTTACTCACTTGTTGGATTATAACTTTCTGATGTTTTAATTATACATGCTACCTTCAGTAATATACAGATACATGTAAATACCTGTTCATCCATTCTTATGTACCTGCAACTAACCCAGAATATAAGCATTGCTCAATACTTTTTTGGGAGTGCACAGATGATTGGCTGCACAATACAATACTGTGACCTAGATAATAACACATTATGTCTTCCCTTAAAGCATTAAATGTGAGCTAAGCTTTTAATTACTAACTGTAGTTTTTCCATGTTTTGCTGAACCTAGAGATATTTAATGGAGAACCTGACAGTTGGAGGTTTGAACTAAAGAACAATTTGTGAACTGACACTTTGGGGCACGGCTAAATACCTCCAACTACTTATTTTTCACTGATTTATGTTGTTGGTTGATTTTCGTTTGTCTCGTGCTTTCAAACATCATATGTGCTGGACTCAAATTATGTTTCTTGGGTGGAAACAGCATTAGAAAATGGATGGCTGATATCTTTTCATGTTATTAGAATATGAAAAAACATTATTTTTAATAAATTTTCAGCATACAAAAATTTCAATAGAAGATGAAAAATATTTCCTGTAGCTTTCTATGATATTCAGCTATCTTCTATCTCAATCACATTGAAAAAACAACAAATTTAGAGTCTGGAACATTGTTCAGACTGTAAGTACTAAATTGGTATGTATTTATTGGTACACTACTTACTAAATGGCATGGCTCCACAATTTGCTTTGCACAGCTTGAAACTGAGTAGGCTTCCGTTACTGCTGAAGGTGTAAATGGGCATAACTTTGAACTCTTAATCTAGACACAGCATTTATAGAGTAGATGACTCTTGGATTTGTGTAATTGTCAGTCTTCTCTGAGAAAAAACGAGGGATCTTATTAAGATGGAAGACGTGCAGTAAAGGTTTTAAAACTGAACTGATAAAGGCACGTGGAGATGCCCAGCAAGTACAGCACAGAAAACAGGCAAGGGCAACAACATTTTAGCAGCGCTATATGAAGACTGAATACTGGAAGGCATAGATAAGCTCAATCAGTAGAGATGTACACTGGAGGAGTTCTTTTAGGAAATTTTCCTTGTCAGCAGCCTCAGTTATGTATTATTCTTGTTTGCTCTTACTTTCAGGATAACATTTTAGACAGCACTAAAGGTGACATTCACCTCATCTGTCTTACAATGGAAGCTGTTTTCAAGAACTGTCTCTCTTCCCTAGCATTCATGGACTAAGTCTGGATAACTAAAAGGAGTTAGACATTTAACATTTAGACTGATAAATTTAGGTGAGATTAATCCCATTATCAGTGACCAATTGAACAGTTTATCCCTGCATCAAGGAAACTTGTCTGATTCAGTAACACACTGGTTTTTTTTTCAGATTTATGGCTGGCCTTGTAACTGCCATCATCCCTGCCTAAAAAATAAAAGATCAAATGTTGAAATAAATGAAACACAAACAGAAAAATTTTGACTAAACAAATGACAAAATCTATTACAACTCCATTTGAAACCTTGTGGTAGATGTACTGTACCATTCCCCATGTCACCAAAACAGTAGCAATATCATCTAATAATCAGGAAGACATAATATTGTTTAAGTACTATCAATACATTACCTAAAACAAGACTACAGGGTATTACTGACTATAGCTACCACATTTTTAAGTAAAACCAGCTATTATTCTCAATTGTTTCATGCCATGCCCAGATGAAATGCACCACTATTACCATAATGGCCTTTTGAAATGTGTCACGTCATTCAAACAACTATAGAATCAGAATTACAAAATTAGTTTGAATTAATATTTTTTGTTTCAGGGTATGTTTTGAAGTGGAGTGTGAGGGTAGGTGCACAAATCCCACAGTGGGAGTTGCGTGCATACCAGCTTCACACTGATTGTAACTCGTAAGTACTGCTTCTTTCTTCTGGGCTCTATCGTTGACATTAATTTAGATCCATATTGCTCGACACAGAAAAATTCAGTTAAGACACTAAAAAGAATACAAGGCAAAAGACACAGTGCACATTACATGCTATCGTATATTAAAGCTTAATTACTACAAGCATATAAAAGGTTGCTCCCAGGAGTTAAGTTCTTTACAATAGCAACTACTAAGTCATGGTCTAAAGGATGCATATAAGGTATTTTATTGGGGCACAGTCCAAACTAGTTCAACAGTGCTGGTGAATTCAATACACTTTGAAACAATTAAATTATTTATTCTGGTTCCAGAAGTGTTTGATTATCAGTACAACGAAACAGCACAATATACTTTATTCTGGGAGCAAGCAACTTCACTTTGTACAACACTTCTTCATATTGCTCATCATGCCAGCGTTAACATGCCTTCACCACAAGATAATATATACTTAAAAGCAAGAAGCGAAGTAGAGGTGCAACAACTGCAGATCCTTGAGGATGCTAAGTGTTGCAGTAACTTCTCTGCAGTTGGATCATGTCAATAACGCCAAACTGACAGGAAGCCACCTCTCTTTTCATATATCTACTCAGAAACTACAGGAGAATATGACTAAAAATTAAATACATACAACACACGCAACAGAACAGACATGAAAAGTAAAGTTTGAAGAGTATGATGAAGAAGGAAATTGAAATGTCTGGACAATGAGAACGGGTCTCTACAGAGCACCACTGACAGACAGACTGCTATAAGCAATTAGAAAAACAAAGCTGGGAGAGGGAAGAGATGAGGAGCGGAGACGATATGGAAGAGCATGCCTTATTTACTTCATTCAAACCAATAGCAGCAAGATAGAATGTAAACTAGAGAGGGGCTCACAGCATGGTATTCCAAAAGAAAATGCAAAACATGCAATCCCAAAGAAAAACCAAAACTGAGAAACAAATACATTCACAGTAACATCTTCATAAATGAGCTTAATAAATGTCATTAAAATGAATGTGACATATAGTATAAACTATCCATGGCACTTTCACTGGAACAGTACAATACTTTTAATGAGTACTGTATTATGAACAACTGGGCTCAAAATGGCACCAGCAATGCTGAGTCAGGTATTTGGTTGTTAATGGAAGGTGAGACTACAAGAGGAGACGAACTACAGTATTGTAAGATGTGTTTTGAAGGAGACTCTGGGGAAAGAAGGACATTAATGAAGGTGTGAATATGGAGACAATATGGCAGCACAAGGGCTGGTAAAGACGAAATATACATCGTCACAATACAGTACAAATGAAAAAAGAGGAGGGGAGATGCTGACAGTAAAGTCTGCTTTTAAAATGCAACAATCTGATACACCCCAAGGGGGAAAAAAGTCTAAAAAACTTATACTGTTTTATTTTGTACTTCCTGCAAAGAAGTTAGTGCGTGAGTCACAAGAACCAATGGAGAGACAAAATGCTATTCTCTCTTCTCTTTGAAATTGGGGGCTCATATATAAATATACACACAGATATATATATATATATATACACACATAGACAGATGAATATATATAAATGTATATATGTGTGTGTATATACAGAGAAAGATAGACAAAGATGTTATCTTCCTGTGTTCTTGGCAAGGAATTAGTCCTGAAGTTAGAAGGAGTGGAGGTAGGATTGAGGTTGGAAGGAAAGGTAACGAAGAGGGCATACCGCTTTCGGCTTCTGCAAACGACAAGAAAAAAATTGCAAATCAAACACTTTGATAAGAAACCAATTGACACCAAAGCAAAAGCAAAAAAACCCTTCATTTAAAAGTCTTCAAGGCTCAAAGGTTTTTCTGCTGAGAATGAAAACAAATATATGGACAGACAAAGAGAAAATTTAACAAGAGGAGTAAACATGGGGTGCAGGAGGGAAGAATCCTGGTTAGGCTTTCCTTCTTGCTCACTCATGTGGAAAAAAGAAAAAAAAAAAAAAGGAAAAAAGAAGGCAAAAATATCTTGAAAAGGGATTTCAGATGAGGAGTATGAATGTCTGCATTTTGAACAGATTTTTTGCTATCTATTCAGCACGTTATGCTGGGACATTTTCAGGTTGATGTTCTCCATGTTCCTTTAGCATTTTTTCTACAGAAGAAACAAAACCTCTCCACAAATGAAGTAAGACCAACCATTTTTTAAGCTAAAGTATTTGGATTGCATCAGCGACACAAAAACTATAAGAAGTGCTTCCTGTTCTTAATAACAGATCATAATGTTCTCAGTTACTAATTTAGATATGAAGGAACAGCTAACTCTTATTGTGACCAGGAAGTACTAAAGTGCAGACCTTAGTAGCTGGTCAGAAAACCACTAAATTCAGTCATGTTTTGTAAACTCGGAGCTTTCTTTGATAACTGGGCAGTAGTTTAAACATTATTAAATATATAAATGTAAAGGTAAATAAAATTCTAATCATGGCTATTTTAATTAATTTTTAAGATATCTTGATGAGAAACTGTTGCCTAAAATAACAAACATACTATAGACACTCATTATTTGCAAACTTTTTTTGTATTGTATAGTTTGTATTCTATTTGTACAGTGTTTGCATTGTATTTCTACAGTTTGTATTTATTGTATTTATGACTATATTACCTATATTCAGGCTTGAAAACTTTTAAATTCTGCTTTTAAGCAATCTTGTAAAAATTGTAATTAACAATCTAATATTGTCAAAACTTGTTATCAAGGTGAGCTTACTGTTTTGTGTAGCTTTATTAGGAGTCAGGAAAAAAGGAGAAAAACTCCAAATGTATGCAGGAAGCTCAGCTACTGCTAACTTGTACATTAATACTAGATTGCATAGAGTTCTGATGATTTATAATTTCTATTGATCTCAAATTCCTTATAGCATAGTTAACAGAATTTGGCTGTAAATCATAAACCTTTAGAAAACAAGGATCTAGGAGACTTCCTGGAGGGAAAAAAAGTGCATAGGTAAATGAGTATTTATGCCATTCTACATGTAATGAAGATATTGACGAAGTCAACAACAATTCTGCCATTGACTTAAAATGGTACTAGGATTATCCTAAACAATGAGGTGAACATTTAGAGAGGCGATTAGGAAATCTAGAATGCCCCTACTTTACCACTTTTGCAAGCTGCACGCACTTCTGAATTCACTTTGCATTGCTTTAGTTCTGAGTGCAAAGTGACAAAGGCAGATGAAACTAATCTTAAAAGGTAACTCCCTGTGTAAGGAAAAATCAGATATCTAATTTACTTGTATAGATATTCTGATTATTAACAAAAAATAAACTGGTGGGAGTAAGATCCTTTCCTTTAGGCAGAAAGAATGCTTTGAAAATATCCTCTACTTCTGAAAATATTGGTCCTAAAGCTGTGTCAGATATGTCAGGAAATACCAGCTCTTAATAAAAGGGTGCCACCTAGATAATGTTCTGAATCTTTATTAATTATTCTTGCTCTAAATTGTAAACTATGTAAAACCTCTCAATAGTTTCACATAATGTGAATCTGAATTAATATAAATAAAACCAAAATAAATCAGCACATATCTACTGTTGGTCCCTGTCACAAAGAGTGAAAAAGGGTACCATAACTAGTTCCCCCTTCACCTTTATGAAGAATTACCAGTTCAGAACGTAAGATATGAAGTAGAATTAAATACTTCCAAAGTCAACATCAATAAACATAAATGGCAAATGACTAATTTATATTGTTCAAAGACAGCTTGCACTTGCAAACGATGTTACTCTAATTTTTATCCCAATTCCCGACCTTTTATTTGATAAGATGCAAGGAAGTGCAAGTATACCTAAGAAGTGAGAAACTGAAGTTTTATTCCATTACTTTTCTGCTTAGACTAAAAGGCTCCAGCTCAGAATACCGCAAATACATACTTAATGTATTTGGATTGAGGAGCACAGGAACAAGTAGAACAGTAAAGATATGTTCCAGATTGCTCTGTGATTTACCAAAGTGAATATAAAATTATCACTGGTTAATAAAGTCAAGAGATACTACTGTGCTACATATGTGTTCACAAAATGGAGCTGTTAACATCCCTTTGTTAGTACTGTTTCCTGAAATTTGTAGGCTTTTCTACCAAATCATTTAATTGTGAACTGTTACCTGCAAGGCTTTAAGTAAGAAGGAATATATGATTGTATCACATTGTGTTGATTTTTGTGGGATTCTCTGCATCACCTTGTGATTAAGAACTCAGTCCAACTCCCACAGAAGGTAGTGCAAAGAATTATGTGGAAGCCATGTTATTAACGAAAAAGACTACAATATTAGCACTTATGTAAGTAAATGACAGCTGAAGTAATGACAACCTAAAGTTGGGCAATAATTCTTAGCAGAACCAACAGAAACCAAATATTTTCTAATACTGGAAATACAAAATCTGGTATATAGTTCCACTGCTGTTACTATTGTATGTTTCTTTTTTCTAGAAGAGATTAAACTGTTCAGAGACAAAAGAATAATAGATCATTTACTTTACATTAGCTAATATGGAATGAGATCATTCAATGGAAAAGTATTTTAAGAGCCCATGGGAACTGGAAACATAAAAAATATCCCTGCTATTAATTTAAAAAAAATAATAATTCTTAATCAGCATAGTAAAAGTACATACACCACTTCGCATATCACTTTATAACACAGGAAGGAATCAAGGAAAAACAACCATAGGGCATGGAAATATTCTTATAAATAGTTGAACATTGCATTTTCCATGTTAAATGCCCCACATTTAATAAAGAAAAATGACAACGTATAATAATAAACATTAAAGTAAACTTTCAAAACCTCATAAATTGTGGCATGAGCTCAAATGACAGAACGGGTTTTCCTGTGAGGAGAAACAATTGACCTCAAGAGTTTTAGGTAATCAGCAAGCAAAATTAAGATGAACTAACATGTATCATTACAGATTTACATCAGTACAAAATATAATTTTTGACAGAGGAAAATAAAATTCATCTCAGAATCAGTACTGTCATATTTTTATTACGTGCCCCTCCACATGCTGCAGAACACACTTATAACATTTTTGTTATGTAAAGCACTCCTGGACAAGTTGCTAACATTGACTCCAGTCTTCACTCAGATTTTTACGAATTTCTGTACAAAAAAACCCACAAGAAACACTGTCTGGGAATCTATACTAATACTAATGATTATTTTTTCTTTTTGGTTGAGGAAGAGAGTCAGCCAGTTGGTAATTTCAAGGCTAAATTAATCTTTTCCAGTTTCATTATGTTATTCATATATGCAAGCTTTGTCAGAACAGATACCATATAAATACTGTTAATCCTATATTTCTATTTATCCAGTGTCGTACCTAAATTGGTTCTTCCAAACTCATTTAAATGAAATTATTATTTTGAGAATACACATAGCCATAATGAGTTTTGCTATCACATCTGTTTTTCACTTTTCCATTTTCAGTAAATAATATGGACGTCCAATTAAAACAGATAGACTATGAACAAAACCAGTTTTTGTTTAAGTAAAAATGAATTGCACTTCTGAAGATGGGACATATGTAGCACTGTCCCATCACCTTCTACAAAATGTTTTGACTCAAATTATTTCAAATTATTAGGAAAGAAGAATAGAGCAGAAATAAAAGCCTTTCAGTGCTATGTGAAATGGCATAATGTGATGGCATGCTAATCACATTCTGAAATGTTTCAAAAATATAAGAACGGCTATGTTCATCCTGAAAGAAATGCAGACAAAGTTCTTGACAGTGCATTCCAGAACTACAAAATTTGCAGACATTGGACATACCTGCTTTCTCGTTTTTCCGACTTGTATTCTATGGCTATCATTAAGAGCTTTAGTTTCGCAAACACCAGTCTGCAGGAAGAGAGGAGGCCAAAAGTCAGTCTTTTTTTACAACCAACATCACATATGGCTGCAGAGTGTGTATTTTCTTTGAGAACTTACACTAAGGTCTTTTCCCATGTTTTCAGTTAGGTATACACAGAACATATATTAAGATCTTTCTACTTTGAAGGTAATGAAAAAACACATATTTTCCTAAATTTATAAACTGACAAGTTGGGAACAGTAGCATAAGCACCAACACTATGTTACTAAGTCTACTTTAGCAATAATAACAAAGGTCATGATACATAACATAAAATTGCATTTGGCTATAGTTGTGGATGTCTTAAGGAAATGTTTAAAATCTTTGCTGGAATTCAGCCATATGTTGATTGAAGTGTGCATTCCTTAGAAAACACGTATGTACTGAACTGAGAGTACACTATTAGTAAGTCAATATTTGCCAACTACTGACACAGAGGAACAGCATGATGGGAGTAATTTCTGACCAATATATGGGAAAAATATTCTGATACTGTAATAAATATTTTTTCCCGTTGTAAAAGTCTGTACAAGTGGCTATTTATTAAAACAACTCCAGGGTGATACTCAGACTTGCAGAACTGTGAGTTAGCACAACACAATTTGCCTCAAGCTAACAGGCTCTCTGAGAATAAACAAATAAACCAACCAATTTTTTTAAAAAAACTAGAAACAATTTTCCAATTTTGTCATTGAAGTGTATGCAAATTCAATGCTACTTCCTTCCTGTTCTATTAATTTTTTACAAACTATACTATGACTCACCCTTCAATTAGATGGCTGCCTTTTTCTGTATCGCACACTAACTTCTCCAGTTAGTGAAAATGAAACTTCCTTCATTATTATTCATATTTTTGCATATATATCAAGAATATTTATTTTCTTTAAGCAAATCTACCCAATATTCTGTATATTTTGCATCACTCACATACTTAGCAGAAAACAAGAAACTGACTGCTGAACTGACAATATTTCATTTCTATAATAAGTTTCAGACATCACTGTGAACCATTAATTTCTGCTATTTCTTCAGGCTAAGAGAATAATTACTGATAACCATGGATATATAGAGGTTCTGACAATGCTGAGGCAATATGCTGTGTATCACAAAGATATACACAATAGAATCTACTTCGCACTGTTTAAGTTTTGCAATGTAATACCTGAGTATATTTTTTTCTTCAAAAAAATTCCTTTAAAAAGGTTGTGAAAGTACCTCTCTTATCTCCTTGTTTGGGGAGGCAGGGGATATCTCAGTATTGGGAAATAACACAAAGGGCAGACAGGGGCGAGATTAATTTAACTTTTTATTCAAAATCAATTAAAACTCAGTCTATCCCCAAAACTCCAGACACTGCCAGAAACAGGCACACAAAATCCTGACAGCTACGGAGTTCTTGATTAGCCTATCACCTCCCACAATATTAACAGGTTAATGAAGCCTATGAGCTAAAAAAAAAAAAAAGAAATTCTAACATATTAACACTATAGTATGCTATATGTTGTATTAAGACTATTACATATCTGTTTTAAAAAAGATTATATAATAAAATACAAGTTTATGAGCCATGAATGTCAAGAATTCCAAATCTACTTTTTTATTTTGACCATCTACATTCCTTTAGGAAACACACTTAAATTCTCTTCATTGGTTTCCCAGTATTTGATAAGCTATCTACATATAGCTTACAAAAAAAGAAAAAAAACCACAAAAACAAGCTCAACAAAAAGAGATAAGCACAATGATACCCTAATATTTGTCATCAGTATCTCATTCTTACCTATAGATTTACTAAAAATATTTAAGTGGTAAAATAAATAAGTTTACATGCACTTGGCCATGCTGTTAAACATTAGGATTAATAAAACTCACTGTATGGTGCAAATGCAGTTTGATATGATTAAAATGAGAAACAAGGATTTTATACCTGCTTTTTTTCCCCAGATACATAAAGAACCTTGTAATAAGAAGTTAGAACACTTTTTATCTCAAATTATTATGTAGAAGTCCACAAAAATTGTGTATGAGGCACTAATTTCTATTTTATTTTCAACTGTCAGCATCATCTGCTTACTCCTGATGAACTCAGATAGTAATGAACAAAGGCTCTTAGGAATTTGAATCTGACTGCTTCTACCTTCTTCATAAATAGCTAGCAAGAGGCTGTGTTTTGGATTTAGGCTCAGGAGAAGCTGATAAGACCGATGTTTTGTTCTGCTGCCAAGGTCAGCAGACGAGCAAAGAGGCACAGCCGGTTGTTAGCTATTTATGAAGAAGAGGGAGAGAAAAGAAAAAAAAATTAACAGTTAACTTTAAGTTAACTTTAACCCACGACAAAAATCTACCGGAAGAAAATCTTTTCTTGTCAAACAAGTCTTCAATCGAAATTTTGTACACCATAAATAATTCAGGTTTTTTTTCCTCAGGGTCAGTTATAACATTTTTTGCTGAACTACTTTCAACAAAGGAATAGGTACTTTTCTTGGGAGAGAAAACATACTTTCAATCTACTTCTGTACCTTGGTTCAGCTGCAGTCAGCAAAAGTATTTTGTTATAGGATAAATCATATTGCTATTCACCTAATGAAAAATACATTGAAAATTATCATTCTTAATAAAAAAGCAGTACACTATAGTAGCCTCTTAAGCTGAGCAAATTACTTACAGTATCAGAATTCTTTCATAAATATATTATTTTTGTCATATTTTCAAACTATTTTTTATGCACATTGGCAACTGGTGCTTTCTTTGGTACTTGTTTGTACACTGTGTTCCTTAGGTGTTGGAAGTATGAGAATATCAGGTACTTTACTTTCATGGAGCATCAGTGTCTAAAACCACTGCAGTCAATGAGGTTTGCATGTTGGAAATGAAATTATGATAATACATATTTAATAATCCAAATATCCCTTTTAAAGATTTGTTAGTGTCAGGCTCAGCTAATTTCCAAACACATGAAACAGGCAAAAGCAGAGGTACCTTCTGCTTTCAATCTAAAGATGAGTTCTTCCAGATGCTGAGCACTCATGTATCGCTCAGGCAAGGTAAAAAAAAAATTTAAGCAAATACGCCAGTAGCAGAATTTCACAGAACTATTCAAAAATCTAAAAGTAAGCACTGATGTAAGTGGTTATCTGATCAAGTGTAAAATCATAAGTGTGTTAGCAAGATTTTCAGGGGTCTTGTTAAAATATTTGAGAAGTATTTTACAGGTGTCTTACCGTATCATTACATACACTTCTACTATTGTGTAAGAATTGCTGGACCTTTTTAAGTATGCTACACAAGAGCAGATGAAGAGAAAAGTAAAAGGAGGAATCAGAAAATAAGGATGTTAAGAAATGGAAAGCCACTGGTTGAAATCTGCGGCTTACGTAACACAGAAGGCACTGGTGGTGTTGCAATACAAGTTGCAACTCCTGTAGTTTGGCTACCAGTAGTGGAAAATTTGCCCGAGAAATGAGACTGCTTAACTACTACTACAGTAATTTGCACTTATAATGCTATTTATCTTACGTGACTGTTGACTTACTATTTACAACTCAGAAAGACAGCAAAAACTGAGCATTCTACAAACAGGTAAGAAACCTTAACAGGTCAGCTCAGAATTACAGAAGAATGAAAAAAATACAGCTGCGCCATGTGCATGTGTGATCATGCAGATGTTTCTGGATCTGTGATTGCTATGTATCTTACACTGATTCAGAGCAGAACTCCACTAAAATAATGTAATCATTAGCTTAATGAAAAGTGAACAATGCCAGTGAGGAGTTTAATTTACCAGACATGCTTTAGTTTAGTGGACAGTTCCATGTCAGATTAGTATTTTAACCATAATCTCAGTTGTGAAGAGATACAGAGATACTACATATTCAAGGTGTGTTTTCCAGTCTAATCCCATCTGACCAATAAAATGAAACACAAATTTTATATTTTGCATGTTATGAATCACTGGCTATAGAGCAATACTCATTGCCAGGTTCAGTGCATGAAAAACATTGTTCACACTTACTGCCAAAGCATTGAACAATGCACTTTTAAATTTCTTTAGTTAGAGTCAGGAACCAACAGATGTATCAGAGAGAGAGTTGAAACTGATGAGAAGTATTACATACAAAAAATGCCTAATGCACCTGCATGGTAACCCTTTAAATATACTTTAGTACTTCAAGTAAACATATCCCTGATGTATCTGAATACAACAAACAAGTTTTGTACTCTCTTCTTCTGCTTTGTTAAATCATGATACGAGGCTACTTTATCTTTGAAGGCTTATCACTGGAAGTATCTGGAAAAGGGTTCTTGTCACCCCAGTCTTTAAATGGTCTTCTGGTTGAAGTTTAAGTTAGATTAGCTGCCTGTCTCCAAACAGGGTGACAGATGGGGGGAAAAAAAATAAAAGGTTAAAAAAAAAAAAAGTAAACAGAAAAAAAAGGGAGGAAAATGTACAAAAGGGAAAAAGCTAAAAAAGAGGAAAGAGGAAAAAAATAAAGAAAAAGCTATCAAGCCCTTTCACGAGCAGAAGCTGAGCATTTGCTATAGGCCTTTTAAGCGCTTACTCCACAGACCTAACAAAATTTTTAGCAAAAAATCTCTCATAAATATCACTCACATATAGCTGTGGACAATCCCTTTTGTGTTTTCCTTAGGAGGCCAAGATCTCACAGGGTCATCCAAAGACCAAAAGGAAAACCCTTCTATTAAATTCTATGAGATTGAGCTGTAAACAATTAACATAATTTAAAATAATTTTAAAAACACACTGAAGTGGGGCAAGGTTTGTATAAATCAGTCAAAAAAAAAGTACACTTTAAATCTAGCACAGTGGAAAAATACTCTGAAGACTAGAACTCTACTAGGATAATGTGGAATTCATGGTAGCAGGAAAAATAGACATCCTGAGTAAGTACAGAATACCAAGTATACATTTTAATGCAAAAGCATATAGAGAATAA
Source organism: Pterocles gutturalis (assembly GCF_000699245.1). Lineage (NCBI taxonomy): Eukaryota > Metazoa > Chordata > Aves > Pterocliformes > Pteroclidae > Pterocles > Pterocles gutturalis. The sequence goes on along the minus strand of NW_010135947.1, from coordinate 43,471 downwards.
GGGTGAATCTTCATAAAGATCAGGCTCTTTTCTAGTGGGTTCATGAGTCATTAGATAAACAATATAATAGAGTGTGTAGAGAGTGACTTATGTCACTCATGATAATATGGCCTACATCACTCATAATGACATACACTTGTCTCTCAGTATACACGTAAATACACTCAGAACCACTTATTACAAATTAATTATTTGCACCAGTTCCAGTCAGTGGCTGCTGATAAGACCAACAGCAGGTGAGCAAATAAAAATTGCTGGTTCCAGTAATGGATACCACTACCATTTACTAGGATGGTAGTGAGAACGTGAGCTGAATATTTAACAGTTTTCGGCTGCTGACCTCTCAGTCTGTTATGAAAACACTGAATATAAGAAATGTCAATAGAGAACGCTACATTGATTTTTCTCTGTATTTCCCACATCAAATACTACCTTGGTTTAGGAGATGTCTCCTGATTTGAAATGTAATGGAAGTGCTATGAAGTGTTGTGGAACACATCCTACTCCAATAAAAACTTGGCTGAAGAGATTCCTAAATATTTGTCTTTCATTATTTTGTGTACTCTTATCCTGCTAAATAAAACTATAATTCCACTGTTCTTTCTGGCTCCCATTAAAGCTGTTGGGTTGGAATAAGAAAACTAAATAAGGATATTGTCACTGTAAGAGCTCTACTGAAGGTTTTAAGAACAGAGAAACCAAGCTTGCTTTATAAAAGTGGTCATTGTTGGTTCTCTAGGTATGAACAGGAAACATGGCTGCCACACATAAAGAGTTTTGAATTAATAAACCAAAATTTGTCCAGTAATTACTAATCCACTAATTATTGTGTGTATTGAGTGTAGTAAAATCCAGGTTATCCAAAACCATGATGTAAGCACTGGTAATGTGTCCTGGGTTAAGCTGAGACAGTTAACTTTCTTCATAATAGCTAGCAAAAGGATGTGTTTTGGATTTGCGCTCAGAAGAAAGCTGATTAAAAGTGATGTTTACAGTTGTTGCCAGGATACTCAAGGTCAGATACTTTCAGCTTCCCTGCTCCCTGCAGACAGGGGAGGCGGAGCTGGGAGGGAACACAGCCTCGGACACTAGCCTAGGATTTGATCTTAGGTTCAAACTGAAACTTAGAATATCCATTAATCTATTCCATAGCACACACGTCATGCCCAGTATATAGGTGAGCTCCAGAAGATTGTCCCTTTTTGTTCCAGGTCCCTTTGGCTTCCGGATCTCTCTTGGCTCCGGATCGTCTCGCTCCAGGTGGTCACACTCCCAAGGCCTTCCCCCCCACACCTCGGTCGGCTCTCGGTCTGGGACACTCAGACTGTTATCTCTGTTCCATGAGTGCGGTTTCAGGACTTTCCCTGCTCCGGGATCATTAGCCGGGAACAGGCTGAGCCTTGATCATCGGGTGGGGGGGCAGTATCACTGTGTATCACTCATTTGTATATTTGTATATAGTATTATTTTCAATATTATTGTAGTTTAGTTATTAAATTGTCCTTATCTCAACCCACGAGTCCTTTTTTTTCCCTCTTACCCCTTTAATTCTCTCCCCCATCCTTGGCGGGGGGGGGGGGGGGGGGGGGAT
>NW_010135947.1:35274-41870 GCF_000699245.1 Pterocles gutturalis | reverse complement strand
GGGGGGGGCAGGAATTCTGTGAGTGGGTGTGTGGTTAGGTCCCCAGCCAAGGGCAAACCCATCACATAATGGTAACATAGGCCTCCATGATTTAAATGCATTAAAGAAGAAAGAACTGAGGGAAACTGTAAGGCATCTGTACTGATCTATGGATACTTTTCTATTGAAGCAGCCTTTTCGTACTTGTGAAAAGGCTGCTGTCTACTGAGATGAAATTAGGGAGCAGAGTGGGACCTTACAACATCTGTTTTCATGTGTTGGCTCTTGCTATCTCACAGGTGTGTCTGAGGAGACTATTTAGCATGTATTCATTGTCTGGGTGGAGGCAGTGGACAACCTTTCACTGGGGGAGACCCAGAGCAAGAGTTTCTGAGAGCACTTGGTGGAAAGTGTAAAATATAGGAGACATCTCTGGCAGAATAAGATGGAGTCTGATTTCAATCAAGTCAGAAGATGGAAAGCTTCATGTCAGTCTAGAGGCTGTCTTGTGGCTTGAGCTGAGCTTAGGTTTGTTGAGTCTAAAATCTGACACATATCTGCAATGTTTAATACATCCTGGGTTCAGGAAAAAGCTCTTAATTTAACAGGTATGGACTGATTCAGCATCACTGCTGAAGAGAGGCAGAAAATGACTGGTCATACTATGTGTGGCTTAAGTCTCATGAGGCCAGAAGTGCCCAAGATTTACCTCACTCTCTGACACAAGTCAGAAATCTAGTTGAAGAGAATGATCCAAACATAGGAGCAATAACTTGACAGTTACAGGTAGCCCATGCTGTCAAGTTTTTAAGACTTCTGTGATTCTGTGAATAGATCCCAAGTGGTCTGTTATAAAAACACACAAAAAAACTTCCTGACTAATGTGGGAAGATATGTTACAGTTAGAAAACATAAAACAATATGCTGCTCAAATGCAGAGATAATGACACCTCTATAATTTTGCCTTTTATTAAAACATAGCTAAGACATTTGATTGAATGCGTGACTTCAAAACCAGAACCAACAGAAAATGGGCCCGATTTAACATACATTAAGAGGACACATTTTCCCTCAATAACCTAATCACAATCTGGTTAACACAGCGGAGGGGTGGATTGTGAGCCCCCTCATTTTAATAGTACAATGAAGAACTGGACTCTGTCGTAGCTACACCCAGAAAAAGACAGATTTTTAAATGGATAACATTTATCCAGCAGATGTTTCTCCCCCATTCTTATGCCATAACCTATGTTTATCCTACTGTAAAAATCAGATAAGGTGGGAGAAGTGAGAGAAGTTAAAGCAAAATCACCCTCCTTTACAAAAGAGATGATATCTTACTTCCTCCTCTATTTCCTCCTCTAAGAATGGAGTCTGCAGAAGTTTTTCTATGTTATCTAGTTAGACATTAAACTCTTCAGAGCAGGGTCTGTTCCTTTTTAAGCATTTGAACAAGAGCTGTCCACAGTCTTTGTTGTGACCTTTTTGGTATGGCTGTAATGAAGAACAATGCCAACAGAAGAGGAAATATGACTGTGCTAAACTATCTTGACTATGTTTGTGGTGACAGTGTTTATCATAAAAACCTTGTGCATACAAATCTCTCATTCATAGAATCATTCTAAGATGAATATAAGGATTTTCAGTCTCTAGAAATAAAGGCATAGCATGGTTTATGCTATGGTTTTATAACATATGTTTTAAATGCTCCTTTCTCATTACAGAATAGACATTTTTTTTCTGACATATTTCATTTGTTAAAAGTGGTTTGCAACCAGTTCCACAGAGCTCTGGATGCCACACTGCTTATATGACTCCACATCTGTTTAATTTAATGAATAGTTTCCTTGGAATGGGACATAAGCCAAGATGATGATGCTGACAACCACTATTCAATGAACAGGAATCACTAAAAGAAACAATAGGACAGCACTTATGAGTAAATAACTCGATTTAAATGGATTGCTGATTAATTTGTTCAACACTGAAAACATTTATGCTTTCATTTACAATCACTGAATTTCAAATCTCTTCTGAAAACAAGCATTACGTTTGGAATACTTCCATACAGTGACTGCTTTAGTGTTTATTTTATTGGATCTGATCTGATATAACAACATTAGGACTGTAGCAGAGTGAAAAGATCTCCTGCAGAAACCTTAAATTCCACTTGAGAGAAGGCAAGTAGTTATGTATACTAACATGTGGAAAGCTGGGGAGGTGCTTTTTACAAGGACATGTAGCAACAGGATGAGGGGTAATGGATTTAAACTGGAAGACGGAAGATTTAAATTAAATATAAGAAAGAAATTCTTTACTGTGAGGGTGGTGAGACACTGGAACAAGTTGCCCAGAGAAGTTGTGGATGCCCCATCCCTGGAGGTGTTCAAGGCCAGGCTGGATGAGGCTTTGAGCAACCTGGTCTAGTGGAGGGTGTCCCTGCCCGTGGCAGGGGGGTTGGAACTAGATGATCTCTAAGGTTCCTTCCAACCCAAAACATCCTATGATTCTATGTTTCTATGTATTTCTACTTACTCACAAACTGCAGGGAAGGACAAACCCACAAAGGCACTAGACAGATATTCTGTATACATTTCATTTGCAACTCCTTCCAGGTAGTATTTCTGCCACGTATCCTCCTCAATCTAAAACAAAGAAATACAGATGCAAAATTCTGAGTAAAACCAAACACTTTCTTTAAAATTTACAAGCAACTGCTTAAACATGAACCAGATTTCAACAAATAAGTCAGTAGACTGTTATGGCAATTAATATTGCATATTTTTACAGGATTTCCTGGAATGCCCCCCCCCCCCCAAAAGAATCTATGTAGTCAGTAAATCAACTATAATTGATAAAGCCTATTCAGCATGAGGTGAAATAAAATTGTAGAGATCTTGAGGAAAAAAGTTTCTTAATTTTATCTTTCTGAAAATTCTGTGGTGAAATGTTGCATTATACTGTCTATGTTTAATAATGTTTCAATTATTTTCACCTTGTTGATCAGCAGTCAAAATTAATCCTTTAGAATTATAATTTTTTCTTCTCTGCATCTACAACTAACAAGGAAATATGAGAAACATACTGAAGCAATTTCTTCAATGGTCATCTATGCTTTACAACAATAACTGAAGAAAACCTGCTAAATTCAGAGATCTTTTACTGTTGAAGGTATGAGGAAAAACAAGTCAGAGGTGCTACAGGACTACCACCAAAAGCTTGATCTTTTTGCTTAAGCAGAAGTTTCTAGTGATATTTGAGATGTGCATGCAATCCCACCTAGCTTCCAGCTGCGTCTGTGGATGCCATGTCATATTGATAAGGTTTATGCCTCAGACACTTCATAAGATCTTTCAACTAGCTTCAAACACCTATATGAAGGTAACTGGATCAAGCCACTTAGTATCCATTCAGGAATAGCACTATAATTCAGAAGAGCACATACAAAGCTTGCTGATATGACTGGAAATATGGCATACACAGCAGCTGTTCACCGTTGAAATCCCAGTTCTCTATACAGTAATTTGTGTCCTCATCCAAAGTTTGTTTGAGATTTGACTGTCATTCCCAATGAGACCTTTGTAGGCAAACTAGGGAAACCAGCACAAAAACACAGCCTGAAATAAGGCCTCACACATCAAACAGCTACTTCTGTATTTACTACGTAACATTAAAGGCGTGCAAAAATTTCAACCACAATGGCACATTCTTGCGTGTAATTATCTGTTTGTCTTTATTCACTAATTGTTCTATATAAACTGGGTAAAGAGAAAAATTTGTATTTTCAAGAATTATATAAAGCACCAAAATGTATGCATGATAATACAGTATATATAAAATCAGCAAGAAACATATAAATTACATTAAACTAGTAAAAATAAGGTGATATATATTTTTTTTAACATTTTACATTACCACATTTTCCTTAACTAGAGTCAATCTGATGAGATAGCAAACAAGAAACAAGTAAAGAGATAGAGATTGAGAGATCAGAGATTTTAACTTTAATAAGTCACATGACTTTGGAGATCATTGAAATATTTATCTTGTAATTTAGTTCATGTCTAAAAGCCACATTTTATTCATTGCAAAAAAATAAAGAAACTATCAGTTCCACTGTTTAGGTAGCCCCATTATGGTCATCATCTTACAGAGCAGAAAGTGAGACAGTATTTAGTTTAGATGTGAAGGCCATAATGAGAAAGTAGGTTTTTTTAAACTATTAGTAGAGATTGGCAAAGCTACCTGAAAGGTTGAAGTACCAAATACCAACGGATTTGAGAAGGACTTGGATAACTACATATCTCTTAACCATTTCACAATTTCATAGAATCATAGAATAGTTTGAATTGGAAGGGACCATGGAAGTCATCTAGTCCAACCACCCTGCAGTAAGCAGGGACATCTTATACTAGATTCCACTAAATTTGTCTTTTTCTGATATCCCCAGCTTTTCCCGAAACTCAGTCTACATTGTGTAAAGGGATGATGATACTAATCCTGCAGGAAACAGAGCTGTATCCAGACCCACTGAGGTTGCAAAAAGGATGCTTCAGGAACATCCATCCTGCAGGTAAGGCTCAAGTGCTTTTATCTATACTGCTGATTTTGCTTGTCTGAAGTCCCAGAACCAGTCTAATGGCAACCAGCTAAGTATGAGCAAGAATTTTTTTCCCCATTACACAGACAAATCTCAGCATATCAGAAATTCTCATCAAAGAATGCAGTCCAGTAAGATAAAAAACTTATTACTGCTTTAAAATTTTGTGCAGCTACATTACTGCCCACTATGTCAAATGCCTTGGAAAACATCCAGTCAATTATTTTAATGGTATGAACTGCCTTATGGCAGCAACACAGAGGCCTGTATATTCTTTATGGTAAAAGCATTATGGTATGTTATTAGGCGTGTGGGGTTTGTTATGAACATATATTCCAAACAGCAATATAATGCACATCTCCGTCAGTATTCAAGAAAAGAAATTAATAGATGGGATGTAAGTGACCTGGGTAAAGGTATCCAAAATACTTTTTCAGCTATTCAATAATAAATCAAATAGAGAAAAGCATCTTTAAGCAACAATTTATCTTTGTTGTGTCAAACTACAGCTGTTTCAAAACAGCATTACAGTAAGAGGTTCTTGTACTACATGCATGGCTTGAAGGAAATCTTACAGTGTAAATTCAACAAGGATAAAAAAATCAAGATGGGAAAAAACAAGGCACATACTCTAATCACCAGACAGTTCAGATCTGTGACCAATAACATGCTCCATGCATTTATAATGTATCCAGCAACTGGCTTTCTGCCTCATTTAAAAATGAACTCATGCCTACATAGACATAATTTAAGACTTTTTTCTGGATATTAATTCTATTTTTTTCTTTAACTGGTTTATGTTGTTGTTCCATTAACTGTACTTCTTATCAATCTACCCTAAATTATGCTTCTAAACAAGGTATAATTAGATGGCAACATTAATGTGTTTAACAAAAAATTTAAGCTAAGTAACATATTTTTAATTTTAAGTTAAATCTTTATGAACTTTTAAAATCTTATATGCTTCAGGGAAAAAAATTATATGAGCATGAGCTGTAAAAGTAAACTACATTTTAAAAACAAAAGTTATAATGGTTATGGAGTCCTATTCATTCCCCAAGAGTCTAAAATAGAATTTTCTTGCTCCTTCTTACACATTTTTCCTAAACACTTAGTATTTTCTAAAAAGTTTTAGGTTATAGTTGTGTATTCCATATTCTTACCACAGATCCAAATCATGAAGCACACAAAACCCCAGAAAATAACTCTATAGAAATGCAGTGATGTTCCTCTTCTTGCTCCTTTCTTTGCTCTACTGGAGAGATGTCCTCATCCCCACTTCCCCTGCCTGCAGTTCCATAAGTCTCTGCCCTTGACTCTGCCTCTTTGTTTCTCTTCTCTACCAAACCATTACCTAACATCAGCCACAACGTGAACAGAACTGTTTCTTTAGGCTCATGTCCTGTATATCTTGCTTTCTATTTCCCTCTTAACTCCTTTATCCAAATGGAAATGTCAGCCTGCCTAACTGACATGTACTAGAGGATGCACAGCCATGAACTGGCAGTGTTTCCACTGACACAGTTCTTTATTTTATATCCCCATCAACGGTGTTTCCTCCTCCTTTTTCAAGCTCCTCTTCTAGGCTCATAACATGGTTATCTTTGCCTGCTTCAACCTCGTCACTTATTATATGCTTAAATCATACAGACCTCTTGTCTTCCCACTAATAGGGATAACCAGTGAAAAAAATGTCTAAACCATGTTAAAAAAGCTTTACCTTTAAAAGCTTTAAGAGACATCAAGACCAATTCCATGTCAACCTAGCATTTTATGGATAGCTAGTACCAAAAGAGTGAGGTATTCAGTTCTGTCATACACACTAAGCTCAGAGAGCAAAACCAGGATTATATTACTCATTACCAGGAAACAAAGCAACAGCCACAATAAAAGACTTCAGAAAGAGAATTACAGCTGAGCCTCTGTGATTGCAGAAGCACATGTCACGAGTGTTGTGTCCTAGAAGCATATGTAAGAGCTAAAGCTCTGCTAACTGTCTAACTTAAAGAAGCATTTT
>NW_010135947.1:14520-35243 GCF_000699245.1 Pterocles gutturalis | reverse complement strand
TTCATACCCACATATTATTGCATTTGAAAAAAAGCCATATCAGTAATGCCAAGCTTCTCGAACTCTTTTACAACTTAAAAGCACCTCTCCTCTGTAATAGCCTGATCCACAGGTAGTTTAAACCACTTGAACCTTCTCTACTGATTCTGACATGCAAAAACAAACAATGGTGTGTTTTAAAATAATGTTGTAAGAAAAAATAAATAAAAAGAAATTGCAGGTTATGTCATTATTATATTATAAAATAAAATTTATTATGTTGCTATATTACATTATTAAATATTACTATTACTTTTATATTTATTATTAAATGTTATAACAATTGGAATTCAGTGTGACACAAATCTCTCTTGGACAAGAAATTTCCTAATATTTAAAAAAATCTAAATTACACAGCTATTTTGACAGGACTCGTACAGTATTTTATATGTTTGCATTTTTATCCTACAGACTGAGTACTAATTTGGGATTCACCAACCTGTTCCCCATGTTAAATTAGTCAAAAGGCACTCTTTCAAAAGAATATTCTGAAGAACAGAAGGATAGTAAACTTTAAAAAAAACAAACTTGAAATATAATTTACAATGAATTTATTTCTTTTAAATTTTCTTTTCCTGTTGATAAACTGCCAGGTAGTCAGTTACTTTAGTTCTGGAGAAGTAAACAACTGCAAAAATAAATTGCAATAAGGAGATGTTCCAAATCATACAATCCCTGACAAATGGGCTGCAAACAATCAAGAGAATTTTTTTCCGTACGAATTGTTTCACCATTCAGAAACCATGTGGGATGCTAAAAAGGATTTGCATTGTGTTATTCTCCACCACACACAGAGAAGTTGTATCACATTTTTTTATAACCCTTTTATTTATGTGAAGCTTGCACATGTTGTTGATCAGCAACTCTTTACATACAGAAACAGATAAAGCGCAGGCTTCATGAAAAATAAGAGTAATGATAGCAAGGACATGTTTGTAACTTATGGTCTATTTTGTGGCTTTTTCTTATATTGACACCACCTGGGGATGTAAAAAACCATACAAATACATTATATGTTTCTCCATTCTGCTTTCTTCCTTCGCTTTCTTTTCTTTAGGCATATGATTCTGATTTGGAGGAAGGAACTGCAGATCAGACCTATAGTTCAGTGCTCACCCTTAGTCAAGCAAGAAGAAAGGACTGGAAAAAACTGAACTCATTCACAAAGCAGAGATCAAGCTTCATAGACACTAAGTAGTTTTAAATTAACCTTCACGAAGTGATTGGAATGTTTAAGATGTGTTCTGTTAGGATACCATGAAATGCTGATTAATGAATTTAAAGAATTTTTTATATTTGGGATGCCATAAAATGTTAGCATAAGATAATGTTAGTAACAGACTAAAGATTATCTTCGCATTTTATCTCCACCTGAACCATTACTTTGTCCCTGTGATTTTGAAGACAAAGTTGGTCAGTATTAACAGAGTCTTGTATTCTCCCAATGTACTACTTTACAGCATTTTTTCTCTCAGTGCCAGCTGAAAATGACATCTGAAGTAACACAAGTTAAGGTATGTCCGCATAATATTCTGTTTATACAATCACAGATACAAGAGGAAAACTGACATTGATAGCTTCCTCCCAATCATATTCATTGCTATTTTTATGCTTATTCTGTGTATGGAGAAATAATCAGATATAATCTGAGTAGTGCCTTGCAAAGCTGAGCTTTCAACTTAAAACTCTTCATCAGAGAGATAGCCCGTCACTGTACTGAAATTATTATAAGAATATCTTACAAAATAAGAAAATATAGGATTGAAGGTGGGTAAGATAATGTAAGAAGTGGCTAGATATATTTTCTGGAAAGATGCTACCTTTACATTTGCAGTTTTTGACTTCTATGTTTTAGCTACAAATCTATGCCATAAATGAGTGTGCTTCTAGCACAGTTCCCCCACAGTCAGACATTTGTACATTTTGTCACTTTCTGTATCTCTTAATTTTCTCCCTGCAAGTTTAAATTCAGTATTAAAGTAACTTTAAGACTGGGGCTTCTGTAGATACTCATATATTTGAGAGAAAACTGATTCCTCATGATTTTGGAAGGACAGAAGTTGAGCAAAAGTTTCATGCCTACTTCTGATGTCAAGCACAAGTTCATAGAACAGGTTGCCTCAGTAATTTGGATATACTCATGTGTTTGTTACAAATGTTTGAGACTCCTGACACTCTTGGGTTACCACATCAGGGAAGACTGAGGGAAACCAAAATGACTGGCAAGCAGAAAGAAGTTCATAACAGATTTAGTTTTCTTTCGGGATATAAGTAGAAAGGATTAATGTCAAAGTGACCATATGCTGATGAGTCATAAACAATTTCCAAGTTTGGCTTTACTGAACTAAACCAGCTATTTTTTTCTTTCCTGACACTATGAATAAAGATGCAAACATCATAACTGCAGACAGTAATGTGCAGAGCCCAGCCTTGTTTCCATGTTGAAAACTGGCATTTTTTTGACTACATGTAATAGTCAAATATTTTTGACACACAGGAGTTTGCTGTCTTCAAAGGATACCTTAATAAAGAATTTCAGGACTTCATAAGAAGTAAATAAAGACTCACTGTCCTGCACTGACATCTGCACCTCTAGGAGAACAGTCCTGGCTTTCTCATCTGAGGACATTAGGCTGGTTTTTGGTTTGTTTTTTTGTTTGTTTGGTTTTTTTTTTTGCTTACCTGCATAATGGACTTGAAGTGGACCATGACCTACCTATAGTGTCTCCCATTTCATTAATAACACTCAAGGGACCAGAAACTGGCCATGCTTGATGTTTCCAATCAGTGTCCCAGAAAGACACAAGGAAGGAAGCACTGACTGCTGTAATCAAGACCTTGGTCCAGTGAACTTGTACAGCTGTCACAGAAGTCTAGGAATAACTGGGTTACAATTTTGCCATGTAAATCCAAATGAGCTCTTTGACTGAGTAGAAACAACTACACAAATGATGTTGTAGGAAGCTCAGGCTTGAGTTCCAACACATGTTCCTTATGTGGACATATGACTCCACAGTCAAAGTCCACTAGACATTTGATGTAAAAGACCAAAATGATCAGTCCTTTTTCCTGGGCACTTTGTTGCTATATAGGACATATAAATCATATTTTTGTTTTAGCAGCATGGGCTTTTCTGATAGAAAAATATGTGGTTTCTCTAAAACAAAGCAAAACATAAAACACCAGAAACATCTCCCCAGAAATGGATGATGCTTTGAGAAGTCATTTAAAGGTCAAACACTTGCAGAACAAAAAGAAAAACCGTATCTTGGCAGAACCTGGCTCATTGCCCAATTCGCAGCCAGAACTTTTGTATGGAAGCATGCACTGTTTTGGGGTTTTTTTTGTCTTACAAAATCTGTTAATGTGTTCCTATCTGTTTCATATTTGAGTTGCATTCTCTACTCGACTGTCTGACAAACTAAACTGCAGACTAATACATTCTAATGAGACAAGACATTACCTTTATGAATGACCTCATAGAGAAGAGGTTGGCTAACATTGTTGAAAGGCCCGGTGCTAGGCAGCTCTGGGCTATGAAACCCAGCTTGAGTTCAGCAAGACAGATTGCATCATCCCCTTCTTTCCAGTTCCAGCTCGGGATATTTAGCAGATGGGCCTGGAAAACAAAAAACCAAACAAAATACCCCATAGGTGAAGAACCAGAAATACTTCCTCAAATGCAGTACAGTATTGAAGGAGATAGGAGTGAATTATTTTCTTTGTTACTGTCTTGACTTTTTCTGAGTAGGCAGAAGCACTCCAAGTATTTTAGAGTTTAATTCTATGCTAAGAAATGTTCCAATACTACCTATCACAGAAAAAAGTCTCACATTTCTCAAGCCATATTCTGTCTGTGACACTCTGGCAGGCCCATCCTCACACCTGAACAAACCACAGAATGTTGTAAATTTTTCCTTTCCCTCAGTACTTCGAGCTACTCTTTGACTGATAAGGCACGTACATAATATACAGGAATCTAATATAAATTAGATTACAACTCATGTGAAGACGCAACCTCTGCAGGACATTGTCATTTAGTAAGGTATACAACATCTTCTGTCTTTTCTATTTCATTCCTTCCACCCTGAAGGATAGCACTTGACTTAGGAAAAAGTTTGGATTTTCACTAAGACTGCTGTTCATAAGGATAGAATACAGAAAACAGCTGATCAAGACAGAGGTCCAGTATTGACACTCGTCAGTTTTTAGGTATTAATTTAATTAAGTTTTCAGGTATTAATACTGTTCAGTTATTGGCGTATCTCTATCTTCTCTTCCATCTGCCATGTACATTTGCATAGACATAAGGAAACACAGAGGCCTTCATGCTTGTTTCCCTCCATAAGTTACTACCACAGTTCAGCGCTTTTATAAAAGTTATTGAAGACACATTCAACGTAAATACAAAAGAAAAATGCAGTTTTTGAAAGACCTTATGCTCTGAACCTGTTTAAAGCAGAGCAGCACCTTGCTTTATACTATAAAAAGATAGGCTCTTTCCATTCATGTACAGAAGAGGACACCACAAACAACTGTAATAGCTCTTGTTGTAGCCAATGTTACAGGTATAAGGAGCTGTTAGCAGTCAAACCTTCTAAGGACCAGGATTTTTGTATTTCATTGAATGAAGGTCTAGCCAGCCAAGCTTCTTCTCCAGCACTGGGCAGTGGTTGAAGCTTTTAGAAATAATAAAAGCAGCAGGTCACCTATGGGTAGTCTGTCCTCTGCTGTATTATTCTTAGCCCTGTTAACCAGCAGTATATGAGCTTCCTCATCTCAGGATTAGATAAACTGACTTCACCGTGTTTAAAGGACACAGATTTAACATCAAACATTTGCCAAATTTCTTTCCAAAGTGTATTTATAATTTTGATCTCCACAGTATTTTTAGCAACAAATTCCACAACTGAATTACATTTTATGTGAAAATAGTATTTATATTTATTTTGTACCTGCTACTTGCAATTTCAGGTCTACGTTGTCATGCAAGAAACAAAAAATCACAATAAATCACTAATAAGATAATAATTCTATGCTTTTTTTAAGTATTCACAAAGAACTGACTTCAGATGACTTGCCGAGAGGCCACCAATTCATCTTGGGTAGCTCTAGTGTAGTAAACTGAGCAAAACTTACAGAAGCTGAGAGGTTAAAAGAACATCTGGAATCAACAGCAACTATGGACACTGTAGCTATGATAATTAGACCCTAGGCAATTAATAAATGTCAGGATTTTTATAAGGTCCCTTGCATATACATGAAAAAAACTGAATTCCCTTGTAACTGGATTACATGACAAGGCTTATTAGGATGTTTTTGTTTGGAGAAAAAAAATGCTTACAATTAGTGGGGCTAGAAAAATTGTGTATAAGTGAATGCAATGTAGCAAAAAAACTCTGGTTGACACTGTTGGTCATCACATTACCTTATTGTGATACTGCAACATCTGAGTGATAATTCTTATCTTCGGATGATAATTCTTTATTGAAATAACTCTAAAAAATAAAAGAAAAACAATTAAAATAACTTTTAGTTGGTGGGATATTTGGATAATATATCCCAATACCTCTACTTTATTGAGTTGTCAGGTGCTACAGTTAAAACTGTACCCCCTTATTCATCTCGCTGTAAAGCATACTGATTGAAGTCAGCCCTATGCAATATTTAGACCTGGTCAAATTCAGTTAATAAGCACCAGCTAATACCAGAGAACATCAAACTTCAGGAATTATTCAGTTGAATGGTTTGCTCTTAGAGAACTTCCAGAAAAAGAGACTTATTTTAGCATCTCTGTTGTGATACTGTGCTCATTCCACTAAGCAAATCATAGAATGGTTAGGGTTGGAAAGGACCTTAAAGATCATCGAGTCGTCTTCAGTGATTATCTTCATGTCTTTGAATCAACATAATCGATTGAGTTTTCAAACGATAAATTTTGAAATAATCTGTTTCTTTCTGCTGCACTACAGATTATTTATTTAAAGTTGCCAGACATTCACCATATTTAAACACCTTGAATAATGATTTTGTTTGAAATAAACCCACATGCAAATTCATCATAATTTTTATGGATTATTCCAAATCTCAAGATTGAAACTGATATCTGAACACTGAACTTATAAAATATTATCTGCAGCTTGCCTGTATTATTAATTATTTAATGAGCCTAAAACATACTCAGCTGTGTACAGGTTAAAAATGACTGGAAAGAAAAATGTCAGAGAAATGAGTGGATCGATAATATGTTATGAAGAGAGGAAGATACAACTTAAAAATTAAGAAAGCATTGCGCAAAATCAAAGAGAGAAAAAAGGCCAAAAAAATCAGTTCTGTATATGCAAACTAAAGGTAAGAAAAGAAGATAAAACAATCAAAATGCAAAATAATCTGAATTATTACAAATCATCAGTCCCATAAGACTCCAAATGCCATAACTGTTTACATTGGTGTTTTGTGGGAAGTATCTTGCAAACTGGTGTCTGGCTCATGCTTTGAAGTATATCAAAGCCAGAGCACGAAACAGATAAAGAAAGTTGTATGCCATGATTTTAATGTATGTTATCTTTTGGAGGGAAAAAACAACTCTTCCTTCTAATCTTCCATTTCTTACTGAATTACTTAATTAAATATTCAATTTTGTTGAATTAAATTCATTTACATGTGAGAAAACACAAGAGAATCCCACTCTCAAAATAACACTTTCTCATTTTATTACATTAAATATATTAAACCTGTTAAGAATGCACTAATCTGCAAATGGAATATTTTTAATGTCTTTATGCACTTAAGGTCAAAATAAAGTTTCTTGCATTGAAGTTCAAAAGTATGTTGGGAAAATGATATTAGGCATATTTAAGCCCTGCCCCTTCTACAGACAGCCAGATCTCTTGTGCACAGTGAACTTTTTCCAGAGAAGCAACATTTTTTTTTATTATTATTTCCCCCCTTGCTTCAATTCACATCATGTAAACATCTGACAGGCCAGTAAAATTGGTTCTTAACACTGGCCAGTTCTATGTTAGAGAATTTTACATTCCAATTTTAAAAATGAGAGACTGGTCTCATTAAAACTAGGGTTGTATGAACAAAACACAAAAAATGGAATGGCTTAGGTTTGTTGTAACTCTAGCTGTCATCTACTGATCAACTCTTTAATCTCCTTCTTTCAGAGAACATAAGGACCAAAGCAGGACAAGATCTGGTGGTCCCTAATGTGGTAAACGCCTTGCCAATCAAAATAAGCAATGTTTGGTCTTCATTGTAAAAAAGGGGGATGGAACTAGGAGACCACTGCATTGTTACCATCATGAAATAGATACCTTGCCTTCCCCCAAGTACCACAATTACTTGTAGGAGCAGATATACCAAGGAGCAATGAGGTATGAAGTGATTAAGGGCCCTTCTGTCATATTGTTAACAGCAGCCTAAGCAGTATGGACTCACGTAACATACTGCAACAACATTAACTGTATCCCCTTTCCCTTAATTTCTATTGGGACTGCATTCAGCTATGGATATTTAAATCCTAGGTCCTGCAAAACGACTAAGAGTAACAAAGCTTGTGCTCCAAGTGTCTCTTCTGACACACCCTTTCAGTTTAGGCAGGAATTTAGGGCGTCCTCATCTCTGAACTTTTCAGACGACCTTGTAATTTGTCCCCTAAAAACAAATCCTGCAATGTCCTCTAAGTGCAACAGACCAGCAATAAAGCTGTGCGTGGCTACAGCCTATCTGGACACCAGAAGTTAGCTAATCAGAGTTAAGAACCAAAAACCTATTAAAAACTAATGAGTTTACCTCATAATATTGGAGGCATCTTCAGCATCTGGGTCAGCGCAGTATTTATTGGCAAGGATTAGGCACGCATCTGCTGACTCTATCTGAGACATCAAAGAAAAAGCAAACATAAATAGTAAACTCTTTCCAGCCCTTCTTTCACCATAAAGTATTAGGGAATCCAATACTACCACCGTGAGAGTGAATGTCAGTTCTTAATACTGCTAATCAAAAATGTTACAAGACTAACATGAGTTAATGTCAGTGATTATAACAGCTCTCAAACCACACATAGCAACTTCTTGAAACTTGCTTATGATGCTCAGACCAGGTCAGTAGTTCAATCATTTACTCTTACTTTGTATCATCTGAGGCATGAAGGTGTTAATGGATACAACTTTTGTAACTATATACTGAAATTTAGACCCCTAAATCCATAGGGAGTTCCTGTTACATCAGGACAGTGCTCCCACAAGTCCTGCTGCTTTGTTTGGGAATTTAAGTACCTTTCTATTAGACAGGAAGAGGCAGCTGAACTGATGATTTAGAATCTGAGCACAAGTTTTAGAAAGCATGAGAACTCATTTGTTCACAGGACCTCTATGTTCACACAAAGCTTAGCTCTATTTTACTCAAAGCAGATGACAAAAGTATTTTTCGGTGTATACAACCAAATACCAACACAAAGAACAGTGGAACACAGAACTCAAAATACTAACACGCAATTTTATAGTCTTAGTTAGAACATTTAGTTCTGATGAACTAGAACAGTGTGTGTTGGAATACAAAAGGTTAAGGAATTCCTGCAGCCAAAATGGACAAAAGACACAAAAATACTCTTGGATTAACTAGCTGATTTATGTTCCATTAAAAAACAAACAAACAAAAAACAAAACACACAAAAACTAAACCCAAAACAACAAACCAACAACAAAACCAAACAAACAAAACCCAACACAAACACAAGCAAGCAAGCAAACAAAAGAAAACCCCCACACTAAAAGAGCAAATTCTGTATCTGACAGCTTGCCATCTTTTTTTTCTCCTTTAAGCTTCATGCTTTGCTTTAACCATACAACATAATTTACCATAGAGAATTCTAGACAATAAAACCATCTCCTCATTTTAGGGACCAAAAATCTTAAATTGTATTTTTTTTCCAAGTTACTAGACAAAAGAAAAAAGGCTTGACAGGTGAAAAATTGTTTTCTAATCGTTCTGATGAAGGTAAGACAAAAGCATTTTAAGCAATTACTGTAAGACAATGTTCTATTATATCAAACATTAATGTAAAATAGACTCTTGAACTAAACTCCAATGAAAAATTCATAAAGAGTTCAATGGAATAGTAGACAATGTATCTTAAGTCACAGTTACTGTAGCTTTGAAGATCTAAAGATATAAAACAAGGTTTATAAGGATAGATCCTGTAATTTATTAGGCAAGCTAACAGAGAGGGAAAACAATCTTTGGGGTTACATGAAGAAGAGCTTTACTGGTTTTTTCCAAATAATGCAATGAGCACTTTAAAAGAAGTCAATCATCAGGAGAACAGAACAGAGCTCTTACCTTCACTCTTGCTAGGTCATGAGGATTAAGGACTGAACCCTGATAAAATTCCACCTGAGTGAAGTGTCGTTTAAAAAGAGCTTCCAGCTCAAGGTTAGGGGAGATACTGCATTGGTTAGAGGAAGAAAATACAAAAGCAAATGAGAAGTCAGTTTCCATAACTGCCCCATTTCCTTTATTTATAAACCAACCCATATATTTATTTCAGGTATTCAGACTTCTGCTGATGCTTTTCCTTCGGTGTGGAAACAGGGTGCAGTATTTAAAAGACAAACACTATACTGCTTTCACTTCCTTACCGCTGTTTACAGCACTTCTGGCCCACTTCATTGTGCTATGCTGCACATTCATTATTTGTTTTCTCACAGACACCAATCCAGAAGAAGTGGCACAAACATTTGAAAACATCCTAACAGCATTCTCCACAGAAATGGTCTAGTAAGACAATCATCCTCTGCATGTCCCCACCATTCTCAAAACAGCTGATTGCACCAAATAGGGGAGCTCAATGCAAAATCACTGAAAGCCAGAAAAGGAACCCTATAGGGACCCTGTGGCCTGTGTGAGCTACAATTAAAACAATCATAATTACGCTGTGTCTTTCTGCTTCACTTAATTTTGTCATACACAAAAAAATTAAATGGATCACAATCTATTACATAATGTGGCAACAACCTTCTAAATGCCTTTTCTGATGCCACTCATTAAAACAGAAGGGATTTAACAGCTACATAGTAAGTGTATTAGACCTTTGCCATGTCAGCTGCCAAATTTAATAAGCAAACAAAACAGACACATGCAAAGATTTGTCTGTGAAGGTACAGAAGAAAGCATGCACACACAAGTAGCCAGGTGCTAAACTCCATTTGTGCATATGCATTTTCTGATTCCTATCACTATGCATTTTCACTGTGGAAATCTGGATCTCCCCTTTCCTCTCACAGTCACTTCTTGTTATCACTTAAAGAGGGGAAAGAAGGAAACAAACAATGTAGATTCTTGACAATATCATCCCTAGTTCAATGTGAAAGGACTAGATAAAAAGATTGTGCAAATGCTGCTGATTCTTAGTTTTTCAGGTTCCTCTGTTAAATCATCAGAAATGACTCTTTAACTTTTTAATCACTTTCCTGACAAGAAAAGTGCAGAACCTGCTGCTAAATGCAAAAACATTACTCATTCATAGCTTACAACACTTCTAAACAGATGCCATGCTAGAGCAGAAAAGACTTTTTACACTGTCTCTCTCTCTAGCACATGGTTATTTCTAACAGCTTCTGCCATAGGCATGCCTATTTGATGTTGTATTACATGTAATGCAGAGTCTGCAACAAACAGCAATCACCTTAAGACACCTTTCCAAATCTCAAATCAGAAAAATGCAAGAGACTATGGGTGTGTAGGTATGTATATATGGGTTAAAAAAGCAGTACTTATCACCGTGACAAGATTTTCTGTCTTCACTATATCTGTAATGTATCCTGTTTATATTAAAACTACAGGTCCACTTACATTTTTTTAATAAATATTTTGCAATATGAAATAAGCATTTTTTCAGAGGTGAAAACGTGTTTTCAGATAGCATAAGTTCATACGACATACAGTATTTTTCACCAATTTTACTGATTTAACTATTATTCTGGTTTCACGAGAAATATTTGCCACTAAAGAAAATTTTTACATTTATTTATTAGTATTTCAATATTTTTTATTTCATAATTACATTCCCACTTCAACTATGTATTTAGCTATCTACCTCACACTTGACACAATTGGGTTTGAAGTCTGTCTGGTTGAAACACCTATACTTAGCAATGGGTTATAAAAATATTGCAGCAAACAACTCTTTTCTTCAAACCACATTGTTAACAAAAATACTTGTAAGTATTAATTTTATGGTTATCTGGAGCCTAAAAGATCTTCTGTCTTTGCAAAAAAAATATGGCTTAAATTAATTAGTTTTAGTAACAGATAATAAGACTAATCTTGAAAGATTACTCACTTGTGCAGAAAGACGATTTCTACGTTGACATCATCCCTATCCTTGTGCAGGAAGTCCTTCAGGAAGTTGGACACACTTTCAAGTGTTATGTGACCACAGACAACTATGTGCCTGTTACAGAAAAGTCAGAGTTAATCTTGCAAAGGTAAAACAAGCAAGCAAGAAAGCAGAGAAGGAAAACATAATTTATTGGCCAAAGAAAGAGTATTAGTCTCTTCTTGGTGATTCTCTAGATCGTAGTCAGAGAAGGAAAACATCCGTTCCAATAGGCAACTTGCAATTGCAAATACATATACACTCTCACCTGCAAAGACTACTATCAACAAATTACTTGGCCAAGTTGTATTACACATTTAACAATAAATGGCATAATTTATATATATGTTTATACACTGTATTAACCAGTCCCTTTCAAAGTAATATTTCTTTATTTTGCATATCTTTCTCCACATCTTTACCTCCTCTACCAAGATTTACTATTGAAATTTTTGGTTTATGACATAATGAGACAGCAAATATCCGTAAAATGATTCAATATTTTTCCACAGTTGAAAGCAGACACTAATACCAACTGCAGGCAGTGCAAAACTTGCCAACTATAGGCCACTCTCTACAAGAAGAGTACTTTACAATAAGAAATCGTTGTCTATTGCACCATTGTAATAGATTGCTTAGATTTGCACAGACTGTGATGTCACAAAAGTTTCTACTGCTCCACGTTTCCATTATGAAATGAATCTGACCACGTAAGATCGAAGAACATTATATACCTACACACACATTCTGGAATTCTACATCTTAAATTCTGAGAGGCTGAAGAAAAGGCCTAGGAAATTGCACTCTTCCTGACTTAAGGGATCTTTGCTCTTTTACTTTTGTAACGCAAAGTCCAAAAATTTGTGATTAGAATATCCTACACTGTCTCACAATTTCTTGAATGGAATAAAATCAACCCTAGCTCCCATTACTGTCATGGCTTTAAAACACGGTGACTTTGATATGCCTGTTGCTAACACTTCCAATAACCACACTGCTCACAGAAGTCAGGAAGAGGGTCAAGGCAGTATAGATACAACTCCTGAACTAACAGAAAGTCAGTTTCATTACAATCATATAGTCTATGCACAAACACTACAAACACACAATTTCACAAACTTATTTGGCGCTTGAACTGCCAAATGTGAAGGGCAAGACGTAGACCATCCACGTCTCACCTACTTCGTAACTGTTCTGTGGAAAACTCAGTAACGCAGAAACCTCTTTGTCTGGAAACAACAAATAATAGGCGTCAGCAATGATTACTTATGTAATGGGCTATAATAAGAGTCTGTTCTTGCTTCACAATTTGATGCTTGACGACATGTGTGTGAAACGTGCATAGAACTCATTGGAAAAGGGCTAATTATGCAGAACAAAGAATAAATCAGTAATACGCATCATGCAGAGAATAATATCACCATCATGTACTGTTACTTTTGCAGTGGTTCAGATGGTGACTAGAAAAGCAGAACACAAACTATTACAACAGTCCAGATGACTTTATGGTATTTCTCTGTTACTACTACATTTATAACAGTGTAGCACAGAGTTTTAAAGGTTAATTTTGAAACATGATAAATTCAAACACTTCTTCTGCATGAGTTCTTAAGTGACATCACCACGACCCAGATGTAATCTTAGAAACAGCAGCAGTAAAAAACTTCTATGGGTTCACTCTTTTTAACAGGCAAATAATATATGTTTATATGAGAGTCTGATCATGCTATTTTGTATTTAACATAGGACTCAATACTATGAGCTTTTATTGCTAAACTAGCTATCCAGAGTGTCTGATTTGGCTCCAGTAAGATTTTGCTCAATTTTACCCAAAGCTTTTGGCGCAGTAAGTGCACAGAGCACTGAGTTCTTGGACTGTAAACACTTTAAAACACAAAAATACCGAGTTAAAGCTTTCCTGTTTCATGAGGCGGTAAGCATAAAATCAGAAAACAACATACACGAGCTCATCCTTTTTTAGTGCAAGGGGTTCTTAAGAGGCTTCCTCTGGGATTTCTGCAGCTTGTCAGAGTTTGCAGCTGCCTCTGTACAGGATAAAACCATGCCTATACTCCCCACTTCAGAAGCACTCTTCCTCAGTTTCCCTAGTAGTCCATTGCCTGAGCTGCCAGCACTGTCTGTGCATGTGTTACTGAACACATAGTTACATCAGGATAACACCTTCAAGACAGAATGGTAAAATATGATTTCAGGCACTAAGATTCACTCCCCACAAAATGGGTGAATCTCCATCCAATATATCAATGGAAAGCCTCAAGGAAGTTCAGATTCTGAAGAGAAGTTTAGAACCCGAGTAGTTTACTGCACCTAAATTGTGAATGGACTATGTTTGATATACTATGCTATATTAACATACTGGGAAGTTCTAGCTGTCTAGTGGTATTCACCAACTTTCCTGAGTGTAAACTCATCTACCATCAAAAACTGCAAAGGCCCAAGAAAACAATAAATAACAGCTAAAAATATTAATTTGTATTCCTCATACTGTCTGTATATGTTTTCTAAGATGACTAATTTTAAACTATGGGTATTATTTTCTTCAAATGTTTCCATCTATTACTAATCAATAAATTGAACTTTCCATTTGCATAGCTGATGCATTACTTTTAATAACAGAAATAATTTATTCTTGTAGACCCCTGATTTGTACAGATCCTGTGCTGTTAGCTTTAGCAAGGTCTCTTTCTGAATGATCTTGTGCTACACTGCTACATTCCTGTGCAGAAAATTTACTTCCTTCCTGGGAGATTTCACTTCATATGGGTGCTTTTCTATCATTAATTAAAGTTCACATTTTTAAAATATGGGTAAACTGGAGAGAAAAACTGAGACAGATAAGAGTGTGCAAGCCTAATTACTTTAGTGCAAAATAAATTTTCATAGGATCATAAGATTACAAGATAATTGAGGTTGGAAAAGACCTCCAGAGGTTATCTGCTCCAAAAACCTCCAGCTAAAAGCAGATGCAATTGGTACAATAATTCAATCCTATTATGAGTCTCATTCAGTACAGTTTCACAGCAATCTGCACGAGTGAAAATAAAACATTTGGCTGTCAAATACTCTTGCATTTGAGCATCAGGACGGACTCTTTCGGAAGTGTCAGAAGACATCTGCACCATGGTTTCATTTCAGCACTCTGATTTGGGGCTGCACATGATCTATTATTCTCTTCTTTGCTGTTCTTATAAGTGCAAGACAGTGTCCTGAGCAGTGATTGCAACAAAAAAACCTGCTGATTTTCAAATAATATTTTCTGATTAGATACTTGCATTAATTTTTGGTTGAAAACTGCCACAAAAAAAAAAATCTCCTTTTAAGATAAATTGTATTTTTGCTCAGAAGTAGAAGAAATTGAAAACAGATTTCCTACTTGCCCAGAGAGAGTTATTAGATACATTATTTAAGAAAACTTGGAGACCTTCTATTGTTCCAATCTGTCCTGTATATGATTTGAAGATTTATAACTTCCTCTGTTTGTCCCAATAACCATTCCATTCTCATGTACCATACATTTATTTCCACAAACTGGATATCGTTTGCTTTCCGCTAGAGTTGGCTGGTAGTAAAATCTTGTACTAATAATTTTGGGACAACAGAAATGTCTAACCTTGGCATTCAGCTTTTGTTAATGAAAAACTTCAGTAATAAGAAGTAATACAGTATTCACCTAAATTACTATAATTTCCTTTTTTCTTTTTTTTTTTTTCATTCTTGAAAACCAAAGAAATTCCCTCAAAATATTGAAAACCACAATTCAGCAATTTAGACATTCTTAGTACTGTTAAGTGTTCAGGAGGACTAAGGCTAAGGCTTCTGTTAATTTATAGTTGTCATTAGTATCACGTATCACAGATTAAACTGTTTTAATACACCAATGGGAATCCATATGACATGACAGTCATGCTGCAAAAAGAATCTTTTACAGAGAATCAAAAGCTTATCAGGAGCCATATTCTATCAACCAATAATGCCAAAATAATCCATTCTCTCTCATATGTCCTTATCATTCCCAATATTAATTACAGTGACCAAATACGAAAAATTTGTGCAGTTCTACACAGTTGATTTGAACTGTGATTCTACATAGCTGAAATTCTCTACAGTACCTTATTTTTTTTCCACTCAAGTATTAGCATAATGATACATTTGCTAAAAATATACTAGCTTCTTATAAAGTAAACAAAAATGGTGATAACAGGTCCAAAGCTACCACAGGTACAGTTTCAGGAAGAAAAAAATGAAATAAGCAAAAGCTAAAACCTCTAGAATTCTGGCATGAGATAATCAAGAACATACACTTAATCCACGTAAATAGCACTGTAAATGAAAACAGATCCACTGTGAATAGGTTTCTTCAAAAAGGATCTTTTCATGGTTCTTCCTTCAGAGGACACAATAGAAAAGGCAAGTCTTTTGTCTGTTTATTTTGAAAGAAATTATATCAATTTTGTTGGACCAAGTATAAAGAACTTGATAAAAACACACTCTAGCTAGTCTGTCATAATACATCAAAGATAATAAATAGAAAATTCTGTTCAGTATTCACTTGAATACCTGGCATTCACTTGCCAATAAGTGTGGCATATATTGATCTAGATGTCTCCAAAAAACTATAACATTTATATCAAATACATACGCTCAAATCTCTTTATGGTCTTTCTGCTTAGTGTTCTGATCATGCCTTCATCTATGGACCATCTAAATTCTTTCTTTGTATACCAGCAGTAGGCTGCTGTGGTTGAATTCAACAGGTTCTTGCAACGTCTAATTAATTTTCCAGAACTAAGGATGGGTCTCAGTCACTTTTTCTTACTAAGAAAAGTCAACAAACATCAACAGAGACTGTACACACAGTCTTCTTGTTTATCTATTAGTGGCATGCATTCTTTAAATATATCAGTTCACAATACATTTCTAGCTGCTTGTGCTTTTTATGATTCACCTAACAACATTCAAGATTCTATTAATTCAGTTCAATTAAGTGAAAACTTTATGCCTGTGCTTCTATGTCTCTCCTAACTTGGTTAAACACATGCCTTATTTTAATATAAACTTGCCTCTCAGATTAATAGAGTATAGGTAATAGGTGCTATACAGTCATGATTTCATGTTTTTATCTTTTTTCACAGAAGACTCAAATCCAGGGGTAGTCCTCTAAACACCACTTATTTAGCCAACATGTATAGTGAGCCAGAACAGTATGTTAAAATACTGTAACTGTTAAAAAAATTAGCCTATGTATTGCATATATGACAAGAGCAAAGACTGAGAACTACTCATCTAGAATTGACACTCCTGGACCAAAAAAAGACACACCAGGTTATTTTTTTAAAATAACTAAAAGGTATGAAACTAAAAAGTGTTACTCCCTAACTTACCTTTTTGCATTAGTCATTCATGTTTGTGAAGACTGAGCATAAAATACTCTGAAATCAAGACATGATAATTTTTTAAAAATTCAACTGTGAACTCTGTTTCCTCGCTCTCGATTCTCAGATCAGTCTCTAGAAATCTTCGAGTGCAAAGAAGACAAGTAAAAAATATTCAAGGATATAGCAATTGTCTGTCAAGTGTGTAACATCCCAGCAACTTTATTTTAATATTTGTTCTCCTTCAACTGTTTGTTAGAAAGTAGATCTCCATTCTTCTCTTTACTCCTGAAGGACTAAAAATTTCAAGAGTGTTGAAGCTACTGAGAAGCCAAAATGACTGTCTTTCAAATACATATCAACATTAAATGTATAAAAGAATATGACTATACTGTGACTGGCGATGTGATGGCAACAAGTGAGAACATGTCTGAGGTACCTTAAATTTTTGTAAATTGAACCTGATAGCTTCAGCTGCCAACTATTTAGGAACCAAGGTGAACTCATGCAGTCTGTACTGAAGCTGCTGTGATTAATTCTGACAGAAACTATCTGTTCTTTCCAATACGTGCCATGTTCTTTGGAATCTCTCTCATATTGTGAGTAAAGAAAAAAGAATTAGTTAATACCAGAAAACACTCAAAGAGCTCCATTCAGTATATGGTATACAGTACAGATCAGTGGAACAGCACTGGATCATACATCAGATTAACATAAGTGAGAAATACTTAATGTCGGGCATTTGAAAGTTACCTCTGATGCAGATATTAATTTACTTTGTGACCAAGTATGTAAAATCAAGAATCAAGAAGGAATCAATTCAAATTCTCTTAAACATAGAATCGTTAATGTGTGACAAGCATATAGTCACACAGAAGACCCTATTAGTTGTGAATTATTACAGCTATGAAACTGTATCAAGGGCACTTATACAAATCCAGGTTTCAGTCTTGCTCAGTGAATATTGGTGGTCTGTCACCGGCAACCTTTAGAGATTGCTTCTGAAGCACGTAGAAGTAGTACAGAATTCACTCTACACAGATCCTCAAATGTGAGTTTTCTACTAGAGAACAGGCTGACACAGTACATTTCAGGTACTTTAATCCTGGATAAATAGCACACTCCTTTGTTTAAACTGCAAATTAGAGCTTGCATATAAGTCCATTTGCAACAGCATGCTATCATAAGTGAACCACTCTGAGCTGCTTTGTTTATTCCAACTTCCTTGCTCAGTTAAACCTAAATGAGTTTATCTCACATTTTTACGATCTAAGGAATCACTCAATGCTTGACTATAAACAAGTTAAGATATAAAAGTTAATATTCTTTGCTTGATGCACACCTCTGAAAGTGCAATAATAGGAAGAAAGCACAGTGATTTGGTTCTGCCAGGGTCTGGATTAGTTAAGAGGCTTCTACTGTAGCTTAAAGTAAAGGATGAATACTCATTGTTTCATTCAGTCTTGATGGTAATATTATCTAGAGTATTTCTGCTTTCATAAAAAAATACCACAACATTTAGACACAACACAGCTGCGTCACCATATGAAATACGTTTCCACCATTATTCATTTTCAAACTGCCTTATGCATTTTTTAAATGCTCAACAAGTCAAAAAATAACTAAATCCTTTGTAAGCAATGCTGAAGTTAGTGAAAACATTAAGATTTTTGAGCATTTTGTTCATGTCCAGAGTCAATACATTTCTTTCCATAGAAATCACCCCAAAATGCCATGACTAATTTTCTGCTACAGAACTTGAGTGAAAATACAGTTCACTAAAACCTGCTGATTAATTGACCACTTCTGCCACTCCTGCCACCTCACATTGCACTCACTGCAATGTCCACACTTAAAGTCATGCCCTGTACAGTTTTTAGAATATGGTAGGTCAGCAGATTTATAAATCAGATTCAGTCTTTCTTGGGTCAAAATGCCAAAGTTTTTTTGAAGTTTAGGCAGAGAGAAGGAAAAGTCGAAATTTTTACAATTTTAACTAGAAACATAAAACTAGTGCTGTTATTGTAGAAATGGAACATGATTTGAGACCTAGAACACACATTTTTTGTTGTTTTTAAGTCATAACACTGTTATATGTCACTTCCCACATTTCCTTTCTTGTTTTCGTAAGAATGGATATAGTTTAATAAACATGCAAAATTGAAAAAAAAAAAAAGGTTTGTCCTATTAGTTCTATCTGTCAGTCTATTTAACACTCATCAGATTTTCTTTATCACTAACTGAGACTCCATCTAAAACTGTGGGATTCAAGAATGGCTAGCAGATGGAAATAGACACACCCCTGGGGATCATAATGAAATCCATGTCACATTCTCTTATTACATTCTCATCCCACTGGAAAATAATATCTTACATATTGTATCAAATTACTTAATATAATAATCTAATGTCACTTTCTTTGGAGCTACGCCTCTCATTACTGCAGCAAATAGACCTTTGCCAAAGTATTTGGATAATCCTTATTTTTTTTTCCAATTTTTAATCAAATTCAAATGTCTAATGAGTCCAAGATGGCCTGTCAACTTCAATTATCTGTTTGTCTTTCTGTTTACCATATCTATCTGTCTACAGTTTTTATTTTTCTCTGTGAAGTTTAGTTATTGAATCCCATGTTTCCTTCTGGAAGGAATCTCTAACAGATGATTCTTCCTGTTGATATATTGATGCTTTGCTAATTTATGGCTTGCAAATTTAAGAAATTTGAAGAAATGTCTGGGAAGCAGAGCAGATCATGAGAGAAGAGAAGAAGTTTTAATAGCTTATACAGTAAAGAACTGTGATTTCATTAAAATATAATTTTAAATTTTATGTATTAACAACAGTAATGCCTCTGGATAATGTTTAAAAAATCTTTTGAAAATTAAACAAAGTTTAGCATAACTATTTACTATTGGAACAAGATAAACAGATTACATATATACACATACATGTATATAAAATAATAATTCCTCTCTCTGTCAATATCTGTTCCTGCTTGCTGCCCTCATAAAGAGTTTCCATTGGATTTGATAGCAGTTTCTCATGAAAAAGGCAAAAATAATCTAGTACATGGAATTAAAACTTAATAATTCAATGTAGAGGAAAGACTGAAAAAAACACGTTAATTTATCCAGTCTCTCTTTCAGTCCACCAGTTTACAAATGTTCTTTCCATATGCTTTCTAGAGCTTTGTGAAGGCTGATTTATAATAAGCTAATGTCTTCAACTGGAAAATATTTCACAGAATTAAAATCCAGTCTGACCATATGAACACATGAATGCAGAAATGAAACAACTTGATTCTTAAGTGTATGAGTAAACGCAGAACCAAAGCTTAAATATAAATTACTAGAGGTAAAAGAAATTTGGATCTTTAAACAAATCTCAGACCAGACCTGAGTAATATAAATGTTATAAATAAATCTTGATTCCCCCCCCCTCCCACCAAGAAATAACACGGATGATCTTGTATGTCCTATTGTGGCTAGGATTGAATGTGTATGCTCCAAATATCACAAAAAGAGCACAATGGCAGAACTCTACTTATCCAAGACCAAGAATTTCTTGAAGAAAAACCCTGTCTCATAAGACTTAAAGCCTGAACTTCATAGTAAAGAGGTTAGTTTGAGCACTTCAGAAAATCATCCAAAGTCAAAGTGATCACTGTCTCTTCCAGCCTTCCAGAGGTATGCATGCATGAACAAACCTGCAGGTTTACTGCTACATTTTAAAAGACAGTCTATCAGTGATGGTGATAGAGTGGCAGATACTTGTCCATCCTTCCACAGTGCTTCACTTTAAAAATATCACTTTAAAATGATCCCTTGAATACTAGTTAACGAGTTCTATAGATAGGTTACAGAAGGAGCCTAAACAGATTAAGGCAAATTGAAAGCCTTAAAAAG
>NW_010135947.1:6145-14496 GCF_000699245.1 Pterocles gutturalis | reverse complement strand
ACCAGCTGCTGGTTTCTTTCTTAATAGTAAGAAAAAAGGCTGAGAGGAAATATCATTAATACTCAAGCTATATACAATTCCAGTTTGTAACTGATGGAAAAACACATTCAAACAGACAAAAAAAGCATTAAACTTTCCCTGCTCATATATATATATATAAAATTACATTTTCTAAACTAAAGTCTAATATTTTTAAAATATTGTAATAAAAGGTCAGATTTTTCCTTCTTCACCCAACTGCATGTTACATCTAGCTCTTATCTCCAGTATTTACAGCCAATATTTTGTCATTACAAACCACTTTATCTGTTGATAATGGTACTAGTTTGTCACTAATTTACTTTATGAAATTGCCTGAATATAACTTCTTTCAAATACATGTTTTCATTAGTTTTTTCTTAGCGATCTAGTAAGCTTCACAATGTTTTACTGAGATATGTCCTATATAATACTGCAGATATTTTTCAGTGTGATGACATAATGCTTGGTGATGAAAAAACTAACAAGAGTTAACCTTCATTATAAATTTGTCTACTTTGCATTTTTAAAGCATTTCTCATTGTCGGAAAGCATAAACTTGACTCCATTAAATCTCACAAAAAAACTCTCTCAAGGAGTTACTAGTCTATTAACAATAAAAAATACGCCAACTATTCTATGGGGAAGGTAAATTTCACTGTTACCTACTTCTAAAGAAATCCGAAAAACATTGACTGATATGTAAAGAATATGTACAACACCCGCTTTGCAAAAAGTATTTCCCAAAACGTAAAATAATGTAGTATCCAGGGAAATGCACAGGAAAGAGAATTGCTCTGAATTCCTCATGTGAAAGAACAGAAAAACTATGTAGGACTATGTGGAAAATCTTGGAAACCACATCACTGTTATCCTAAGATACCTCTTAGCAGCATTAGAAAACAATATTTTTTACAGTTCTGATTGCTTCTCATGCCTGAATTTTATCTCCTAGTTACATCTTAGGTGTATATATATAAGATGAAGTATTTTCTGTCTTTGTATTACAGTCTGGCTTTCTCTGTATCATTTGTATTTAGTGGTACTATAGCAAGAAGCAATCCTTTGTTTGTTCTAAGTATAACTAAGCTAAGAAGGCCATTTTTTTCTTGTCTACTGACCATCTGAGAAAAGTAGAGATTATAAATTATTTTTTAAAATAAAATTTAAAAATCCCCATGGCATTTTGTAACAAAACTACCTAGTATCTAGTAAATTTAACCATTGATAATTGTATACTGCCCACAAACAACTTCTGTTTCCAAACTCTGTCTCATCTAAGAGAGAAGTAAGCCTATTTATTGTGCAAAATTATTCCTATACAGTTTGAGAGTCCTCTGGGGACTTTATTGACTGAAAAGCAACATGAAATGCGAGACCAGGAAGTTGCTGGTGTGTTGGTTGCTTCTCTTCTTTAGTAAATGGAGTTTGTAGAAATAATTTTTTTTGCATACATTCTAGCTCCTTTGATAGTTTACAATTCTATAGCAAGTCTCTCCTCAGTATTAAAGCCATGTAGCGAAATCCTCAAAACACACATAATCATATGTTCATTTTAACTTCCCACCTAAAGGTTTAATAGTTATATAGAAGCATGTTATTCCACAGATGTAGTTCTTGAGGCAACATGTATAAACATATATATAAATGCTACAATGCAGATTCCACGTATTTATCTATTTTGGTGAAAATTAAAAAGTATACACATTTCCTATTTTAAGAGTCGGAATTACATCTTTCAACAAAATTTAGCTGCCTTCATTTTGTACATGCATTTAATTTTATCTGGAAACTTTCTGGTGTTAGGAATAGAACAACTGTAGTTTCTCATTATATTTGCTGCCAGAATCTATGCTTGGTTGCTCAACTAAAGATCTTATGTTGCTAATTACTACCACATGCCCATATCCCAAGCAAAGGAAAACTTATTGGTTTTGACAATCCATCCCCTCAACACGGAATTCCAAATGAAAACTTAAATTTTGGCCAAACATAACATTTCATCAATCTTGTTCTACTGACTGCAAAAGTAACATCAAACAAGGGGTGCTAATGGCTTTTTACTGTGAAGTTCCCAAGCTTAGATTCTCTGATGAAAGGCCCACATAAGCAAAGGACATCTTTAAACTACTTAGTAATCAATAATTGAACCAGAAAACAATGCATAAAGTAAATCAAACAGTTTGTATGCTGATGACAGAGTTGAGTTTCAAACAACAAAGTTATATGGGCAGTAGAGATCAGCAGAGAAAGCACTGACAACAGAGCGAGCTAAAAAAAGATGGTGCACATAAATAAAGACAAAAAAAAAAAAAGGGTGAAAAAATAAGATTAAGCACACCCCAAAGCGAGCAGAAGCCTTTGATCTGGAGTTGAGCTTTTCAGGATGTGGGGTTCTGACTGAAGATCAGGTCCAAGTTTAGACACATCTAAGCAACGCTGGGTACTAGTGACAATGTAGAAAAGGAGAGACTAAAACTCTGTATGTAAAATAGGTTTTAACTGTATTACCCTTTGCTATAACTCTTTTGGAGTCTCAAAAACAGAGGTGTAAGTTCTGTGTTTGAAAAACTTCTCTGAGAAACTAAGTATGAATACAAATACGAAACTGAGTAGGCTTCTATCACAAATAAATATTTTGGGAAATCGATGATACTACTCTATCTCAGAAACAAGGCATTTTTTAAATCTGGATAAGTGACTTATGATGCAAGTTTCCAACATTAGTGTTCACAGAAAAAAATAACTTTAGACATTTGAGGGTATCTCAAGAAATTAATGTATTTAAGTTCTTAATTGTGTAATCTAATTGCTTGAGTATTATTAAATATACAATAGTATAAGCTATAACTAAAGAAAAAACTTTTATTTATCTGTGCAGTGATGTAAAATACCACTCTAGAACCAGCTCAGTTGGACACTTACAGTCTTTCTGCTCCATAAAGAGAAGAAAGAACTTGATAAAACCATAATCCACATTTATAAGATGATGCGTGGGTGATGACTTGAAAGGAATAAAGTAAAAAATAAATTTTCTTAAAGGAGAGGGACAATTAATTAGATGCTTTGCTTGCATTATCTTCTTTACGCTATATGGAAAGAATTCTGTATGACTAGCATTTTATGGAAAAAGTATCTCTACCACATGAACGTCACAATGATATGTAATGAAACAAAAGATAGCAATGGCAATATAGAGCAGAAACTACTACATCGCCAAGTACACTTATTTCATTAAAGGCTATATCTCAGCAGGTCTAGATGCTGGGAATGCCAGAAAGAGCTGGTTTTAACTTGGTCAAGGAAACAAGCAGGTTTTCAACAGAAATGTAATGAGCTAATGCGGTCCAATAGAATGTAACCTTTGCTGGTAAAAATAATATCTTTTACAGGTTTGGTTTTTTTCCATTCTATCTTGATACTAAGGCTACCACCTGTTCTTCTTAGGATAGGTTTCATACATTGTGTGGACGATAATCACTTTAAAATCCCTGGTCATAGATCTTAAAATCACAAGTGTTTGCAGCATTCATATGAAATCAATGGGAGCTGCATGAGATCTGAGTTTGAACAATGAGAAATAGCACTATCAGACTTCTGACACAGTCAGTCTAATGGAATAACCCAATCAACATAAATTTTCTAAAGAACTGAGTTGCTTGAAAATGTGAATTATCATTGTCACTTAGTTAAGAGGTGACCGCATGATAACCCAATGCCCAAAGCTGTGAAGTGACAAGTCAACATTGTACCAGAAGCTTACTGCATATGTAACAGCAGTGTTTTTTACAAGATGTGTCAGTGTAGTCCTAGTGGTATCCAGGTTCTCTTGAAGAAGGGACAAAATGATGTGACTTGTACTGTAGCATAACCCAGGTCTCTAATTACAGTGTGACAACTCTCCAGTGGTAACATCTGATGTCAAGCAATACAGCCTTGTAAGCTGTTAGTCAGCTATTACCACCTTCAGGGGCTCTTTAAAGTCACACAACCACACCTGGTCTTTTTTGACTTACTTTCTGCCTCGGGTTGAGTTAAAAGTCCCGCCGTATTTCTTCCGATTAAGGATGAGAGCAGCAATTTCTGGCACGTAGCGAGCAAACATTGCCTACATGCATGAAACAAAAACACAAAAAAAAAAAAGAAAATGGCATGCAGAGAGTGTTCTACTGCAGCAGAGGCAGCAGAGCCTCTTGGGATACTTACTTTCTTCCACTAACCGCACTATAGGAACCACCATATTTCTTGCGGTTTCCTATTAACTCTATGATTTCAGGGACGTAGCTGGCAAACATGGCCTAAGAAGAAGATAGGAGACAGAAGAAAAGACTAAAAAGAGAGGCCAAAGAAAGGGGGATGATGAATATTTTCAGAAGATATATATCTTTAAGATCTGAAAATGCAAAAGAATTAGATCTATAAAGTTGTTTAAAAAGAAAATTTAAAAAAATGTAAAAGTTCTTATCAAACAAAACAAAAAGGCTAAATGTAAAAGTTGCTCTTGGAGAAGATGCACACCTTATACATGAAAAAAAATGGTCAAAAGAGGAAAAATAGGCACACAAAGCAAAACAAGAACAAAATTAATTCAAACTGGTATCTAATCATAAAATACAGTTATGTCTAATTCTTCCTGAAGAGGGGAGGGAAAAAAAACCTATCGAAGCTCCACTGAAAAAAAGAAAACAAAAACAAAACCATTTCTATTTTAGAAGACAGACTTTTTGCCCCCCAGTGATTAGGACTCAAAAGAAGGCAAAACCAAGATGGAATCAGGGGTTATTCCCCAGTAAGAAACAAAAAGGTCACCCCCCTGCCCCAACAAAAACCTTTTCCAAAAGTTTGTGTTTTTAAAAGGATTGGAATAACATGTGATAGAAAAAAGGTTTTGAGGAGAAAATAAAAATTATTCTGCCATGTTTTGTCCAACAAACATCTTCTTTGTGGCTGGATACTTCGAAGAGCTACTGCCAGTTGACATAGTCTTTGTCTTCGTATGTCAATAAACATACATGTGAATGCATATATTTATGCTCATATACATACTCATATATATGTATCTGCGCGTGTCTTATATGCCATTCATAAGACTAGTTATATACATATCACTTCTGTAAGATGGATGAATATGTGAAATCAATGTATGAGAGTAAAAATAACAACATCCATATGTATGTATGTGCACAATATATATTGTGAGTCATCCATAAAGCACTTACCTTACACAGTGTAAATATTAAAATAAACCTTGCTGGTTTAGAGAATAACATTGCAACAAGTCCTATAATATTACTCACACTGATAAATAATAGAAAAATTGACACAAGTAAGTTAGGTGCTATGTACATACAGGACAAAGAGCAAGAGAATTTGCTGATATAAAAGGATACTGGTTATGGCCATGTGATAAACTGTGAGTTAAAATTGTGCTACATGACATGAAAAGATGATTGAAATTAAAGAGAATGTGGTTTGCCATCATCTGGATCAGGCAAGCTGCTCTTTTAGGCAGTCCAAAGCCACAGTGTTTGTTGGAATTCTGGGAAGGAACACAGGAGGGTGGGTAGGACTTCTGAAACCGCAAAGTGCCTTTAAATATCAATAGAAGCCTCAAAAAAACACTCTACCGTCAGTCACTAGAAAGTAAAGGACTACAAATATAATAATAATAATAATAACTTCTAATAGCATTATAAGTTGAAATATTAAGGCACTTCATGTATTCTCAAGCATTACTAAAATGCATTAGCAAAATTCTGATTCTACTAAACTGGACTAACTTCATATTCTCTGACAACCTATTGTTCCATTGAAGAAAAATGGTGTGTATTAAACACATAACTAATTAAAATTTACAAAACCAGATATTATTTCTTTAATTGCAACATTGAGATATACAAGATCAAGTATCAAGGTAGACGGAATAATAATAATAACAACGACAATAATAATAAAATAATAATAATGAGTTTTTACCAATCCCCCAAGGATGAAGAAGACCATGAAAAGGCGACCAAGGGTTGTTTTTGCATAAACATCTCCATAGCCAACAGTGGACATTGTAACCATCAGTAAATAAACACATTCCCAATATGTTAGAGGTTGATTATTTTGGAAATTTTCCCATGGATCCCCTGAGTTCTCCACCTAAAATGCACAAGAAAACATAACTAATTAATAGAGTTGTACCACAAATTAGCTCTAGTGATATATGTGTGTGTGAATATATATATATAATTTGGCATATAATATAAACTCTGGATCCCTTCTGTGATTTATTTTGAACAAATACAGAAATTAACCGAGTCCCAATTATAGCATTACAGTTATTTTGCCAATATGCATAGCCTTGCCACTCATACTATTTATGGAAAGTATCTTTTCCATTCACCACTAAATAATAAAACTTGTTAATGCAGATAGGTAAATTCATTTTATACCATTTTGCAGACCTTTTTCGAAGTGAATCTTACATGTAAAACTATACTTCTTGTTTTTGTTTTAAAGCATTATGTAGCTAATAACAGCACTAGTGACATGTTAAGTTTAGTGATACTAAAAAAAGCTTTTTTTTGTGGTTCAAAAATAGAAAAAGCTAATGTTTCTATGATTAAAATTGCTACATTTGCCCAAAGGAGTGTAAAAATGTGGCCATCCATGAAAGAGAAGTATATCATAAATGAAAACATCCAAAATTTCGGTGCATCTTTACAAGAGTGAAAATTAAATGACCATCTGGTATAAGAAGAAGATAAATATTCTGAATTTAATCATATCGAGCTGGATGTAGCTCAATGTAATTCAAGTGAAGCCAATCAAATTGCTCTGGACTAACATCAATATAATTAAATTATAATATTAGTCCAAACCCATTCCTGAAGAACTTATTACTACTAGCACCTTGAAATTTTCATCATTGTAAGTTAATCATAAAATGTACTTAAAGGACAAACAACCATATTTAAGTTTATCTTACTAAAGAAATCAGTAAAATCTATAAGTTTAAAATGTTTTAAACACACAATTGACATATACCTATCATATATATAAATATTCACATTTATTAACTCAGATTTACTTCTATACTAACGATCTTACATTTTTCAGGTATTGTTGAGTGCAGAATAAAAATCTATTACAAAAATCTATGTAATCAGTGACTGAAAGCTACACCAAATATTTTGAAATTTAAAAAGAAAATATAAGGAAATAATCTCTAAAAAATTGCTACCCAGAACATCAGCAATCCCATTACTTCTTATGGAAATATAGAACTGCTTTTTTCTAGTACAACCACTGAATTCCCAGGACCTGAGTATCATTTCAGCTCTGCCAACCCCTTCCAGGAAGCACTCCGGGTAGTTATTTAGGAAACATTGCCACCTACTGGTAAATTGTAATCATACAAGAAGTTGCACCAGTTCAAGTCATATTTTATTGATTAAGTTAATGACGTATTACTCAGTATTAGTTTTGAGTAGAAGCCTAAAATTCAAACTCTGATGTCTTTTTTATTGTACTCTATAGATTTGCTAAGGGATTATCCAGAGAAATGCAATTTCAGGTAATAAAGTAGCTCAGAGAGCAGATGATCCATGAGAAGAAGTCAACAAAGTATTTTCAGATATACTTACCAAATGTATGAACCCAGCTGCTGTCAGCCACGTGCTGATAAATATAGAGCACAGATTCACTAGCTTGATGGAATTACTGAAAATAAACAAAACCCAAAACAAATAGAACTTAGACTGGAATTTATCACACGTTTTTAATGTGTACCTGTATACAACTGCATACTTTGGACTGAAAGAGTCTGCCGATGACTTCTGAAGAGATGCAGGCTCCCTAAAAAACTTAATCAAAAGCCTAGGCAAAATATGTATTATTTTGGCTTTCCAGAGTTCACATTTTCATAATTTAGCTATCTTGAAAGAAAAATTTCCATGCATTTGAGAGCAGAAAGACAAATGGAAACTTTGTCTACATCTGTACTCATAATCAAATAGAAATAAGTAATATTTTCTCACAAATAATTTGGTTGCCTCTCAGTACACTCACCTTCTCATTTTTCATTGCTATATACTTCAACATGTAAATATTCTGCTACCAGGAATACATCCATTCAGGTTCAATGAATTAAAGTGAGCAATGCCAATTAAACATTAGTTGCTGAACACTGCATTTTTACATGCAATTGACCGATGTTTTTCAAATTCTTTCATTTTTTGTTAGCTTGCATGCTTCATCTATATTCATTGTGCTTTTGACTCCAGACTTGCGGAAGCTTTAAAAATTAACTGCAAGATGTTTTTGTTGCATACTCACCACATTTT
>NW_010135947.1:5818-6127 GCF_000699245.1 Pterocles gutturalis | reverse complement strand
CACAGGTCAAGACAATTCCCCTACAGTTACAACAAACAATTAATGAACTATTGCAGCCAATCTGTAAATGTCATGCTGCTTTTATTAAAAAAGAAATATTATTTCCAAATTAAATAACTTAGGTATTTTACACTTTATTATTTTACTTACTTTTTTTTTCTAAGTAATTTTCATATTATTCTGCTTGCATGAAATCCTATGGACTTTGTGGAAATTCATAGGAGCTAGAGTATTTCATACTTCCCATTAAATTTTTTCTTAAAAAAAAAATAAAATTGAAACCTGTTTTGAAGCAAGGACCTCACTCAC
>NW_010135947.1:0-5804 GCF_000699245.1 Pterocles gutturalis | reverse complement strand
AAAATACCATACTTAAAAGCTTACTCTCTCTCTCCTTACAAAAATCACTATGATTTCAAAAGCTAAGAAGGATATTAACAAACACACAAGGAACAGAAGTACATGTATTACTATGTCTAAATAATCTTACCCATTAATGAAATTGTATTGGAAACAGCTGTCCTTTGTTTTTGAAAACATTACTAAGAAAGAATAATGCCTCTGAAAAATCACAATTTTTCCTAAAGCAATACATACCAAAAGATTAAAAATTTGGAAAAATTCACTATCAGTGTTACTAGTGGTAGTTTTGCAGTAGAATTAATACTTATAACTATTTGGAGGACAACAAAAATGTATTATTTTCTAAACAAAGTTGAGAGATCAACTTGGAAAATTAATCAGACCAGCTCCATTAAAAATATTTTTAAGAGTTACAGTTAGTGAAATGGGCAACTGTAGGTACTAGGAAAGAAATATCAAAATACTCAAAAATAAGAAAAATAAACCAGCAGTTCTACAACTAATTAGTATTCACCTATATAAACACATATTTCCTATTTCTCTCTTTCTTAAGCTATGGTTGATTGAGGTTCATATTTTGTTGCTGACAACACTCAGCTATAGCATAGGACCCTACACAACAAGTTCCGAGATTAAACAAAACAACCGAAATAATGCTCATGCAAAGCCCCATTTTGAAAGGCTAAATATCATCCTTCACCTAAACTTAGAACACGAAGGGATCCTGATACAATAATGTGTCAGTTCTCCACATATATTAGTGTAATACAAGTAGATGACAGCAGTCATTAAAAATAACTATTTACATTAACTGTTTGGTACATTTTATTTTTGCAGATTTATTAAATATTGTACCTTGTCTCTCCTCTATGAAGTACTCCTGTGTTTCTACCAGGGTCTAAATATAGATGAAGGATTAGTCACAAACATTTTCCTGCTCTTTAAGCTCTTTCCAACATCTGTGCAAAATCCCTTACTGTGAGCCCTGCCTAAGCCTCTGTAGTTTTGTTGAAAAATATTAGAAAACAGTGAACTGAAGGAGAGAAATTTGCAACTGAACACCATACAACTCATTCTATTGAATAAAACACAGGAACAAAAAAATAGAGTAAAATATGTTTTATTTCAAATTAGGGAAACAAATAGATCCTTGGTAGAGTACAGTCTTTTAATATGCTGCAGTAAAATTTTGCTTTGCCTTACTCATTCTTTTCATATGTAATTAATAACTTTTCAGATATTCTAATAATTAACTAATACTCCCACACTACTTTGCTAGTCTTCTCACTGCCTCTACTTTTGCATTGTTAAGCTTCTTTCTTTGGATTCCAGTGTTTGGAATAGCCCTTCTGCCCATTGTGTAAATAATATATGCTCCTTTAACGCTTGTATCTCAGTCACTAATTCCAGGAGCAATTTTAATTCATAGGTTAGAGTAAACCTTTTTCTTTATGGAAGGAAAGAAGAAAAGTAGGACAGAATTTCTTCTCTAATTGCACCAGATTGTAAAAATACAGCAGTGCCCTTTATACCCTACCAGTTTCTCACCTTGTCAGTAGTTACTTGCTATTAATGCCAAGCACACTGAAATGCCTCTAGACGAAAACAGTCATATAAGGAAGCTTTGCTTTACAGATGTTCTAATAATCAACATTTGGGTTTTACAGATATTTGGACATTCATATAAGTAATCACAGAGATTATGTCTAATCTAAGGGTAAATTTTGCATAGAGAAATGTTGTTTAAATGAACAGGTCAATCTTGAATAAGCCAGCTCTAAATATACTGAATGTGATTAATGCAGTATCCTTTCATTTATGGATCTGAAAGTTTACAAATCCACCACTTCTGAAAGGGCTTTGAGTTTATGGGGCTTTTCCATCGACTGCCATTTCTTACAGTTAGGTTGTTATGTGTGTTAAATGCAAACTCACTGCATATTCTGAGCTCCTGCACAAATTAAGATGCTGGACTGCATCTTCACTGCACATTCATTGATTTCTTTATTTGCCAAGAACTGGATTCCTTACAGTCACACAGCTGAAGACAGATAGTGTGAGAGTTTTACAGTAAAGAGAATAGTTTGAAGGTTCAGGGTTGAAGAAACAGCAGTTTACTATGAGTGTGAATAAATCTCAAGGACCTATTTCCCCATCACTACTAATTAGCATAGCAAGTAAACTGAGTTACTTGCATATATATCCTTCACACATGCATCATCAACTGGTGGAGAAAGCACACGACTTCAGAATGGAACTGAGTTTACAGTAATTATTGGAAGCTGGGTTCAATACTTGAGCTGGGGTATTTTAGGGAACGATTAAAGCCAATGTGTCTTCATCTGCGAGGCATAGGAAAATTCTTTTTTTTCCCTTCAAAATTATCTTTTGTTCAAAGTTGTGCTTCATCTGCACAACTTTCATGAATTAATAGCCTGAAGAATCAGTGGAAGCCAGAAGGTTACTTGGAATATTTAAAATATCCTTTGAGAGAAATGCTAATGACAATGAACACAATATAAAGATAGCTGAATGTAAAATTATTTTTAATATGTTTTTGATGTGAAGAAGGATGCTCAGTTCAAAAAAAACTGAAAGAGAGACACAATGATTATTTCTCAAAATACTTTTTTTAGCTGTATTCTGTTGAATGAACTGTTTTTCCAAGGCAGTGGAATATGGACTGATTATGTAGAAAGAAGGAATATTTAGTAAGTGCAGAGTTCTGTAACTCATTTTGCACTCAGTCTTGCCCAGATCTTTCCAATGCAATAACACATCAAGTAAGATCTTCTACTGATCACATGGAAAAAGATGATGACACTGATAAATCATCCATCAGCAGAAAAAGGCTTAAAGAATGGATAACAATTGGCTTTTTGCAGAAAATAAAATAACATACTACTAGGACCACAAACCTAAGCCACGTATGTTCAATCACCAATGTAGCTAACTCAGTATGTAAGAAAAGGTCTTACCTTGTTTTAAGGATATTCAGAAACTGCAAAATTTCTGAAAACTGTATCAGTCTAAGGGCTCTTAAAAATCTTAAACCTGCAGTAAAGAAAAAAAAACTCTAGTAAAGAATAAATAAAATTATAACAACATTTCACCTTCAATGACAGTGATCAATGAAATCAACATAGTTAGCATACAAAATGTCAAATACCTTTGAAATGTACCTCCATATTGAATGGTTCCAAGATCTTTACTGGGTCTTTTTCAAATTGTCTTAAGCTTATTTACTTAGTACCTGAAGTATTCTACCAGAAAGCCTTAGTTTATGTAGGAAGCCATGGCAAGAGACATACAGGCTGAAAGCTAAGGGGAAAAAACTTCACTGAGGTTCTGTTGGTAGTTCTAGTGTACATGTCCTTCTTTTTCAGGCTATCAAAGATGCATACAGATCTGAAACTCCTCAGTCCTCCCACATTGCTTAGTGAAAAATAAGAGATTATGGGCAAGAGATCCAATAACATGGATAAAATAGACTGTGTATATGCCTGATTAAATTGGTAAATCTTAATGACATAAAATCTTTTATTGTAATAATGCTCCCTATTTCCACACCAATTTCCAACAACCCAAGCAAGAGAACAGAGGAATGACACATTCTCTCTTAAATATACTAAATAATTATTTCAATCAGACTATAACTATAGGAATAGATTACACTGACTAGTAAAGAAGTAACTATTTCTATGAAGAAATAGATTTTTGTGTTGAAAACAAGTTGCAGGAACAGAAATTCCCAGACAACTGCAAAGCCAGCGAGGCATACACAGATAGTGTGCGTGTGTGCAACAGAAAATACTATAGAAGATCAAAGGCTTAAATTATTAAGAGACTTATGCTGATAGTAAATAATTTGTCTGTAGATCTTTGGCACATGAATAAAAGTACATTGTGTTTTATACACATGCACAGCTTATAAAAGTAAACTAAGGCTTTGAGTATAGTTTTTATTAGACAATACAGACAAGAGTTACATAAAATTGTGTAACATGGTATTGCTCCTGTTACAGTTAGGTCCACGGCAGCTTATTCTCATATTTCCTCTTTATTGACATTTACCTGTATCCACTTCCAGTGCTATAAACCACTTTTTATTTCTCGAAACTTAAGAAAAAACTGGTCCTGGCAAACACATAAACCTGGTCATAACCTTCATCATCTCAGTGGAGTTGAGAGCTTCCCCTCAAGAGCAAAGACCCGTGTGGTCAAATGTCTTTAAATCAATACTTTATTTCTGCAGTATTCTTGGAAAGTTGTTAAA
The DNA here is from genome assembly GCF_000699245.1 of Pterocles gutturalis. Taxonomy (NCBI): domain Eukaryota; kingdom Metazoa; phylum Chordata; class Aves; order Pterocliformes; family Pteroclidae; genus Pterocles; species Pterocles gutturalis. The sequence continues at coordinate 1,525 of NW_010135947.1, read as the reverse complement.
TAAAATTTTTACTCTTGTTAAGGCCACAAGTAAGTAGCCTTGTTAAGGCTTATAAGTAGCCCCAACAAAGCAGAAAACCACCCCTGTCTGTGTATTACATGGATATAAAGTTTCTTTTTAATTACTGTGTGTGTGGAACTCTGAGGATTAATCACAACTTGAAAACTGGATTTGGGGTTTTAGTAAAAAATAAATAAAATTATGTTTAATAATTATAAACTTTAGATCCATTTGCAACTAGAGGATGATCATTTTAGATTATAGTGCTGAAACTTTGAGAGACATCCCTCTGCTCCATTTGCAGTAGTTCCCACAGTTTCTACTTATATCCAGAAAGATGTGGCTGGACAGAGAGGGAGAGGAATTTTACTAGAAACCCTAAACTCCCTAGGAACTTTTGAAAAATGACTAGTGGGAGAAAAATCCTTCCTTTCAAATGCTTTGCATTGCATCTGAAGTTAGTAAGATGGCCAAGTTACCCATTGAACTGTTTCAAAAAGAGGCCTGAGAAACATCAAAGTTAGCAATAAAACCTCTATCTCCAAACTTTTACACTGCTTAAGACATATTTTAGTTGCTGAGACATCAAAACATAGAAAAGATTATGGCTTCAATATATTTCATGTGGAAGACGAAAATCCTTGTGGATTAAGGTCTGCATTTGCTACAGCCTACATTATTTTAAAGAACTCTCTTTAGAGAACAGAATTTAAAAAAAAAAAAAGTACAGCATTTACCTGAACAACAAATGCAGCTGGCTAGTAATTGCAAAACACTACAGCCACCTTGTAACCTCTGTATCTTTTCTAGGACATTACTTGTGGGGCTGTGTTTTATAGCTAAAGGAATTATTACACAGAAAGGATCACATTTTGATCTTCAGAAACCTCAGTGCATTGTATACTTTGTGCAGTTCAAATATTAAGAAAAAAATGAAATTAAAATAAGTTTTCCTTATCATGATGGCAAATTAATTCTTTCCAGTATTCTACTCTTTTCAAGACTCAAACAGTTCTAAGGTTTCTATATGCATGTCATTTTATATGATTTTCTGTACTTCCTGTCTTGTAAATAATCTGAGAGTTCCATCATCCTAGCAAGAAAGTGTTATTTAATAAGAATCTCTTCCTATGTTCATAGTATCAGGACATAACAAGGCATAAGCCATACTAAGAGGCACTAAAAAAAAGGCAGGTTCTCTAGATGAGATACTGAAAACTTTATAGATCCTCTATGATGCTACATCTCCATATTTTATAGACATGTTTATGTTTAATTAGCTTTTGTAAAAACATTAGCCACATTATAAAAATTGATTTATTTTTCTATTTATTATAAAATATATTCTATATTAGTCAAAAAAGTCCTCTGGTAAATCAATACGTATAAGAAATAGAGATTAAGAAAACCCTTCATGACAATACACCTTTGAAGCCTATAAAAATTATCTATTTCATGTATTTTCAATACCCATTAAAATTATAATCTCAGTTTTGCTTTAAATCATAGAATCATAGAATCATAG
>NW_010135946.1:3292-10350 GCF_000699245.1 Pterocles gutturalis | reverse complement strand
GGAGACGCTGGTGCCTATTGGGTGTCTGGTAGGTCCTGGCAGCAGGGCAGGATGCTTCCCTTCCCCGCTGGGAGTGGGCAGCAGCTCCCGGAGGCGTGTCGGGGGGCCTCTGCTCCCGTAGCGGTCTGCACGCTGCTGAGCTTTGGGAAGCTGCAGGGAGTGAAGCTGTGCTGTCCCGCTGAGTACGCCCACAGAGTGAAGCTGGAATGAGGCAGTGCTCATACCTGACTGAGAAATGAAGCTAATAACTGCTTTACCATTATCTTTAAACTTTATTAACCAGGCAAGTTGCCATAAGTTCTCATTCTGGTATACTGGAGGACAATTGCTTGAAGTCTTGTGATTTGTTTCAGAGAGCAGTACAGAGACAGAGCATGCGAATGGTCAGCCTGTGGTGATCCTTCTAGGTTGGGCAGGCTGCCAGGACAGATACCTGGCCAAATACAGCGCAATCTACAGTCAGAAGGTGAGTAGCTTATTTATATTTTCATGACACTTGTCATACAGCTCTCTGAGAAACTGCCACTTTTCTGCGTGTTGGTAAAATTACTCTAAAGCCTCTCTCAGTCTGAAGAGTCATTGGGAGTAAGTGGCAAGTCCTCTTGTCATTGAAAGCTCCTTGTCTCTCGGAGCTCAGGCAGCATTATCTAACAGTTGAACATTAACCCAGTGAAACATGAGATTTTTTTTTTTTTTTTTGTCAGCATACAAAAATCTCACATTTGTCCAAATCTGTTTCAGCTATGGGTGGCAAAGTTGGTACGTTAACAAGCCTATTGTTAATATGTAATCCAGCACAAGAGTCATAAATTGGCTTGTTCTAGTGAAGAATTAATCGTTAAGTGACTGTTGTAACTAATATAGGCTGTTGAGTAGGTGAGGAGCACATTACATGGCAACATGCCAACTTTTTTTGAAAGTACTTTTTTGTCAGAAAGATTATAGGAACGGGGAAGGAGAGAAAGGGTTTTCTTAGCTCTGCTCCCTAATGAGGAAGTGTCTGCAACCACGGCAAGACAGTACAGAAGACTTTGATTTAAGAACTGATAGAAAAGATCTAAAGCATTTATAAATGTAGTTCCATCTGCTCTATTTAGAAACTCTTTCAAGATCCTGTTTTCTAGTCTACACCTAACGTAAGGCCTTAACTGTAAAGGCAATTGCTTAGGTTCTCTGAATCTCTGAACCAGCGCTCTTCATTTGCACAGCTGTAGCATTTCAGAAAGGCTTATGAAAATCATGTCAGTGTTGATTGTGTGTGAGTCTTAGAGACAGCTGTGAACAAGTACTACCCAAGGACAGGAAGAGGTTCCATCTGCTTCTTACGTTTGTTTCAATGTCATGAACTACATGTGTACCAGAGCAGGCCCTTCTTACCAAAGTGGCTGATAGCGAAGGTTTGTGAATTGGGGAGATGGTTTTCTCTTCCTGGGTGAAGACTAACACTCATAAAAGCTTTGAAAGGATATCAAACATCATCAAATCCAGACCTCTGCTTCTGCAGAAGCCTTTCCATAATAGTGGGTGCTGTTATGATGAATATAATCCTATTCAATATTGGTGCCTTGCTACTGACACTAAAGACTTTCTTCTGGCCTTGTGGTTTCTGTTGGAAACTTGTCCCAGATTTTCACATTCTTTGTACTGATGCTTGTCTACTCCATGTAATTCACAGAACAACCTAACTGTGTGTGGGGTCTCTTTCTGTTCTTCTTAGGGGTACACTGTCATCCGCTACACGGCTCCATGGAGGATGATATTCTTCTCTGAGACCTTTGGGATCAGATCCCTCCAGACCCCAGCCAGGCGACTCCTGGAGCTGCTCTTTGACTACAGCATTGAAAACAGACCGGTTCTTTTTCATGTTTTTAGCAATGGTGGTGTCATGTTGTACCGTTACATCATTGAGGTGCTCCACACTCATAAGCCATTTAAGAACCTCAAAGTAGCAGGCACCATTTTTGACAGTGCCCCTGGCAGAAGAAACTTGAGAGGAGCCCTTCGTGCCTTGGCAACTGTCTTGGTATCCACGAATGTGCTGTTCAAGTATTTTGTCTTATTTGCTTTTGCTGCTACAGCTGTCGTGCTGCGGATCTTGCTGTACCCATTGACCCGCTTCATCCACGAGAGCCATTATGATGCCCTGCTGAAAGCGCCCTCGCGGTGGCCTGAGCTTTACCTCTATTCCCAAGCTGATGCCGTCATCAAGGCCAGTGAAGTTAAGCACATGGCTGATGGCCGGCAGCAGCTCGGTGTCTCTGTGAAAGCTGTAGACTTCACGGATTCGGCTCACGTCAACCATATGCGGGCGTATCCCACCTATTACAGAAACCTCTGTACGGCTTTCCTGTCTGACTGTGTCGGAGGCTTACCTCGTTAGTGGCGTAATGACCTCCAACGTTTGCCTCTGCTTTGCTCAGCTGGTATGGGAAATGTCACTCCCTTTGCCTCTGTGTCTTTGAAGGGAGGAAAGCAGAGACTTCTTAGCTTTTTTTTTTTCCCCCACCATCTACAAGTCTGAAAGCCTCTGGAGCCTTTGGACCAGCCATGTTATAGCAGAAAGTAGATGTGGATTAATTTAAAGTACTGAAGGTGAAATCCTAGCATGGTTGAAGTTGATGTCCTTTACCAAGGTGTCACAGATCAGAATTTCACACAGAGCGTTGTTTCTTTCTGTCTCCTGTTGTTCTCTGCTTTCCGTGTTGTCTCCTTGTTCCTGATGTCCCATGTGCATGTTCTGTTGCCTTGTACTGATTTTACAATACAGCTCTTCCATGTCTTTGTTGGTTTTTTCCTCTCTGCCATTTCCTTTATCTTGCAGTAAGCAAACAGAAGCAGGTCTGCAGGACTTTTCTCTCAGTGCATCCAAGCTCTTGTTTTACTCCTTGGTGGAGATCAGGCCCAGGAACCAAGTGTAAGACCTGAAGGAGGTGTGTGCAGGGCAGTGCCACCAGACGTTACATACATTCCATGAAGTAGCTGAGAGAGAGCAGTCAAAGCTCTGATCCTTGGTGGGAGCTCAAATGTTTGTGATAACTTTTGTGTTCTTCACCCAAAAGATTTAAGTGAACCTTTTTGAATGTGTCTCATGTTTTGTTTCTCTTTCTTCCAGTCTTTTGTGTTTTCTCCTGAGCAGTTTTGCTTTCTTGGAGAACTGCTCATTTATTATTGTGTGTCTTTGAGCAGCCTGTATTGTGCATCTGGAAATGCAGGGAAATTGGCACAGCTGTAACCCAAAAGGCCTCAATAGAAAGGTGGAACTCCAGAGAAAAATGAAACTGTCTCTTGGAGCTATGATTTATACTGGGTGTTTCTTCAATCACTTCCAGCCCACAAATGACCATGAAATTTGATGTTTTTCCCCCCGTCTCTTCAGATGATCAGTCTTTGCTGTCCATACAGTGTGTACTAGTAATACAAGAAATTAACTCCTTCCACTTAGTGAAAAAGTAGCTCATTGCACTGCCCTTCAGCCATGTTTGGTTTTGGGTTTTGTTGTTTATTTGAGGGAGAAGCGAGGATAAAGACAGAGGAGTTATGAGAGCTAATATGTTTATGCTGTATGACAGCATTGCAAGCTAATTTATAACGTGGTGGACAGGATTAACCAACTTTAAATTCCCAGTCGAAGACTGCCAGGAACAGGCTCTGGAGGGCTGTGATATGGGCCTGTTTGAACAAGGGGCTGCCCTCGACAGGTAGGAATGTAAAAAGCACAGGGATTTTTTACAGATGTTTGCTGCCTGTGGGCTGCTGTGCTTGTCTTGCCCACCCTTGAGGTGCTGTCATCCACAGTTGCAGCACTTGCAGTTCTGAATTGAAATGCAGAGAGGGGGGGGTCTTTTGGGAAGCACTAAAATAATTTGGAAGTTTAGAACAAGAACCTAACGCCTCACAGAAGTGGAAGCACAGGGTGAGTTGTGGCCAGCAAAACTTTTTAGCAGGCTAGTGTGGCAATGCTTATTTAGAGCAAGGAATTACCCCATGTTGGGCATGGTTTAAAGGGTGGACTGGGGTGTATAGGATAGGTCAGAATTAACTGAAAAGGGACTGATGGCCTGGTTTGTCTTCAACTCTTTTTAAAGTGAAAACTGGCTCCAGGCACAGGAGCCCTTGTTGGTCAGGGCCCAGTCTTCTGTAGGTGTGATCCCAGTTTCGTCTTCCTCTGTGAAGATGAGCTGTGAGGGATATCCTGCGGTGAGATACCCTCAGCCAGCTGCTGCCATGAATCCTAGGGTTTGGACCTGTCAAATCCAGGTGTGGTCCCCTGTTGCCAGAAAGCCCATCGGGGATCTCATGGCTTTTTAAATCAGGCCCCTGGTTTGTGCTGTCAGTGGCGTAACTCCTGAGCTGTGGTCTGTTTGCCTGCCTTCCTGGGGAGCTGGGGTGTGTCTCCTGAGCATCCAGCCTGTTTGTGGTACTGTGAAAACTCTTAAGGAGCAGGGGTGGTAAAGGTTATTTAACTAGCATTTGCCCTCATGCTGGTTTCTGCAGTTTCACTATTTACAGAACAGTTAAACACTCCATAACATACACCTCTGAATCAATACAGTTGCACGGGGCTGTGAATCTGCTGTTCCTGTTTGTTGCCGTGGGCACTGAACTTCTCCTGTTTAAGGACTCGGGCTGTTGCAGAGCATGGCTGGCAGCAGCTGGAGCTAAGCCCTGTGTCCCTGTGCAATGGGACGGTGAAGCTCCCTCCTTGAAAAGCCTCCTGTGTGTCGGCTGCTCCTTCCATCCCCGCCTTCACCTGCCCACTATGGGACTGCTGCTGCCAGTTCAGTCTAGCTCTGCTTAACCTCCCGCTTTCCAGGGCAGCAGGCAGGGAGTGGGTGCTGCCTGCTGCTGCTCTGCAGTCAGGGGTGCCCTGTGCAATGCAAGTGGGAAGCAGCTCACAGCCATTTCCACTGTTGCAAAACTGCCTTGAAATTCAGGGCTAATTTGTGTACACACCTCTCTAAGGTGTTCTCGAGCAAGGCAGTGATTGACAGAGGAAGTCATCAGCACCAATCTTCTGGGTGGGTTTTGTTTTCTGTATCCCAGCAAGTTTTAATTATGATTATGAGCAGCGTGTTAAATGTATTGTGTGATATATTGCTCTCTTTCCTCTACAGCATGTATGCTCGCCTCCCTTTCTGCCCTCTTTATTTCTGTTGCTTGTTATTTGAAACAGAAGGTTAATAACTTGGAGCCTGGAGGCACACGGCCAAGAACTGATCCAAGCACTACTGGATTTCAAAAAACCCAGCCTCTAATCCTTGCTAAGCTGTCACAGTTTGGTGCAGCCTGTGTTCCTAAAGAGCTTCAGCCTGAACACTGAAAGCTAAAGGTTGGGATATCTTGGCAAATCCAAGTAAATCTCAGAGGCGAGCTATGGGAGGGGTGTTGCTCTTTGGGAGCAGAATGTGGCCCTGGTGATCTCTGCCTGGGGAGCCTGGAGCTTGTTTTCTTCGCAGTCCAGCCCTAGTGCACGGACGCTGGAGCAGCGTGGGTGAAACACCAGCGGTGGTGGGAGAGGAGGATGCCCAGGGCCAGCTGCTGCTGTCGCACATTTCCCAGCTAGGTTCATTTTGCAAGAGCGGAAATTAACATTTCCTCAGCAACAACTGCCGTTTGTGAGTGTTTCCTGGGAGGGAACTGGCTGCTGGCTCACTCCCCTGTGCTGCCTTCTCTCCCCAGGCAGCGGTGGTATTGCAGGAAGGTTTTAAAAAAGAGAAAAAGCCGCTTAGTTAGTGATCCGGGTGGTCGTGTGCCTGGGCTGGAGGGTGCCCATGGGAGACGCTGCGGTGGGGACCTGGGCAGATCAGGGACATGATCCAGCCCAGCCAGGGGTTCTGCTTCCTGGAAAGAGATGGGGGAGGCCTGAGGCCCAGGTGATGGAGGATGGAGCTGCTGCAGCGGGTGGGTGGGGGCAGGATGCGGGGCCTGGGAGAGAGCAATGTTCCACGCAGTGGCCACAGCCCCCTCCTCCTATGTGGGGAGAGCCCGAGTGAGGAGACAGCAGAGCAGGGGCTGGAGAGGACTCTTAACAATGCAGCTAAGCTCAGTGCTTCTGCATGCCTGAGAGCATCGCCTGTGAAAAGTGCCCTCTCAAGGCAAGGAAGAAGACCAGCAAGAACAAACTCTGATGCTGATAAGTAGAGATTGCGAGTTGATATGGAACAGCACCTAGCCCTAGAGCTACCTGCCCCTGGAAGTCATGCTAGATCCTATTTCTCAGCTTTAACAGAACGTTAAAACTGAAAGTCTAATGGCAGGAACTGCTTTACTGCCCTTCCTGCCTTGGCAGGGCATGTCACACCATTTCCCTCTCCATCACTCAGAGGGCAATCTATTTTTTTAAGCGAATCTGTGCAATATTGTGGTTTGACAGACCATGGTCCAATGGGAAACCCCACAGAGCGGGACTGTGGAACTCCCTGGGGTTCCCTGTAGCCTGGGGAGGGAGCTGAGCTTAGTGCTACTCTCCAGAAAGGCTGTCAGGACCCCCCCCGCACACAGGGCTTTGGGGGCAGTTAGGAAACAGGACAGCACAAATGAGGGCCACAGCCACTATCTGACCCCCTCCCGGCACACCCTACACAGGTCCTGCACCCACCCTGGGGCACAGGCAAGGGAGGCAGAGGCTCATGGGGCAGTTGCTCACTCTGCCTGCCCAGCATCCCCCATCCCCTCATCTCTGCATCCTCACATGGCTACAAGCCCACCCCAGCACCGCCACCCGCAGACTTGACGCCCAGGCAGGGTTGGTGTGGGCAGAGGGGTGCACAGGATCCTTTGGTCCCCCTCCCAAAGCCATGGGGGCTGGGGCAGGGAGAGGCTGGGCAGCCCTTGCCTTCCCCGGGTGATGAATGAGCTGACAAGAGCGTATTGATAAGGAATTAACCTTGAGCCCTTCTTGCTTCAGTGTCAATAAAGCAGGAGCCAAGTACACAGGTTTGATCGGAAATCTGTGTTTGGTCTCTGCTGCCTCTGCACCCGTCGATGTGCTGGAGAGAGGAGAGGGGGATGCAAACTGCCTTGCTGCCCCCTCCCCGGCCCAGACCCCACCATGGGTC
>NW_010135946.1:2727-3190 GCF_000699245.1 Pterocles gutturalis | reverse complement strand
CAGTCCCCCAAAGGACCTGTGCCCATTCTGCTCCGGCCTCCACTCAGAGCAGTTTGTTTAATTAAGTGTTTTGCCTAATGGGATTGCCTCATTTCCATAACAAACTGGCGGGCTGTCATTAGGTGGGCTCCCTCATTCATTACTGTTAATTAGATATGGATCCCCCAGAAGGCGGAGCGGGGTGATGAACGAGGCCCCTGACACACGCTATTACACATTAGCATTTTCTCAATACATCCGATACATCACGCCCTCTGCTTCCTAAAGATATTTTAAATAAAATATTAGCAGCACGCTGTGGGGTGGGGGGGAGGGGTCCTGGCCTCAGGCCTTCTCTGGGCTGAAAGCGGACCAGAGAGTGGCTGAGATGCCCTGCTGCTCCCTGCCTGCCAAAAAAGCAGCCAGCACCACCCCTTTCCCCATCCTCGCCACCGCAGATGGAAAGAGGACCCTGACATTCCTG
>NW_010135946.1:626-2667 GCF_000699245.1 Pterocles gutturalis | reverse complement strand
AGCCATGGGGAGGGGTTAAACACCCATCGACCTGCCTGCAAAATGTTTGTAAACCAAAAGTGTCGGCGCCAGCCCCACGCTGGGGGGAACTTGACCTCCATCCCCCCTTCCCCGGCAGCCTCCCAGTTCCTGCTGTCGGGGGTAACCCTATACCGCACTGGTGGCCCCTAATGCAGGACGTATAGATCTGTTGGGGCTGGGCGCCTCCTGCCCCAGCTAATGCAGCTGATGAGCCTTCATTATGGGGGGGTCCCCTGAGGTGTGCCCTTCGACCTGCCCTCCTGGCTCTATGGGGGGGGACAGGTTGGGGGACCCCATCCATGGTGGGGCAGAGATGCATCTGTCCCTGCACCCCAAATAGGACCGGGGCTCCCCTTTGGGACATTACGCACATCCAGGGGCTGCAGCATATGTGGGGGGGCGGTGTCTCCTCTGCTGCCTCTTGCCTGCGAAGGGAAACAGAAAGGCGGGAAGCGCCCAAGAAGATTTATATTTGTTTAATTAATGTCAAATGTAGTTTACAAACGGGAGTGACAAGTACCTCTTTGTATAATATACACCGACACACAATCATCGACACACTGGAATATCGCTTTGTGCAACTGGGATTCTTTGGGCAAACATAGGTAACTCCGATACTTCAATTTTTTTTATTTTTTTTAAATCATTGAAACTTGTTACAGAGGAGGGGAAGTGGCAGATGTGTGTTACAAACCGGGATGCCTCTCTCCCCAGCCTTTCCCCTGGAGCTCCCCCCTTGAAAACAGGGGATGGCTTTACAATTAAACCAAAAAATAAACCAAAAAAAGCCCCAAAACAAAGAACCAATGACTAGTTACATATGGTTTTACACATACGTACACAGAGCACATGGCTGGTCCACAACACCCACCAGAAACCCTGGCTCCCTCCTGGGGCCTGTTTCCAAGGAAAGGCTGGGGTGGGGGGGTCCTGCCCTCTCCCCCTTCCTGGCTGCATCTCAACCCCCACTGCACCCTGTCCAAATCTCTGAGATCCCAGCACCCAGGCAGCACAGCCCCACCTGGGCAGCACTCACAGCCCAACCAAGCCCCCACCCCAATTTTTCTCCCTTTACACACCCAGACCCAAGTTCTGTGTACCTGCCCGAGTGCTGCTGCCCAGAGGGTTAGCAGCAGTGACAGCCCACGGCTGCGGCCCCTTCCCCTGCCCATAGCCTCCCTGGGGCGGCTGCAGCTCTCTGGGCTCCAAGGCCACCACACGTCTATGACCTTGGAGACCCAGGAAACTCATCATTAGGAATTGTTACCTTTTGCTGAGATGCTTAGAAAATACAGCTCCTTCAATCTGGTGTGGGTTTTATTTGGGTTTTTTTTTTTTTTTTTTTTTTGGATGCAGTGGGATCCTTCTGACATCACTCGGGAGATGCCAAGGACAGCAGCTGCTCTCTGCAAAACAGCATCAAGCTCAGGGCAGTGCACTGGTGACTGGGACCCTTACCCTCCAGGCATCCTGCCTCCCCAGCCCTTCCCTCTCCAGAAATGCCTCGGCAGCCCAGGTCCCAGCTCCAAACCCCTCATCCACTGCTGTTTCCAGACTGTCTTAAAACACCCCAGCCATGCTGGGCTGCCAGGTGGGATCTGCTTGGAAAGACCCTGTAGGAGCAGGGGGAGATGAGCTTCCCCATCTCCCCGTCTTTTGGCTTCAGGGTGCCGGCACTCTGCAAGATGTGCCAGGGCTGCACAGCATGGGGCTGGGGGAACTCAGCACGTGGGGCACGCGTTTGCCTTGGGAAATGGATCTGTTCCTTGGGTCCTGAAAATGAAAGAAAAAACAACAGAAAAACAGGACAGATGGCAGCTTTGGTTACGTCTGAGGATACGGGAGACAGGGACAAGCATGAGGGACTGTGTGGAAGAAGCTGGCGCTGCAGGGAACCTCTGGCTCTGGCTGGAAGCATCTCTGCTTGCTGCAGTCTCCAGGCAAGTCCTGGGGGTGCCCATGGGGATGAGACAGGGCTGGCTTGGACCTCTGCCCTAGCGCCAAAAGCTCTTCTGCAAAA
>NW_010135946.1:0-223 GCF_000699245.1 Pterocles gutturalis | reverse complement strand
AGGAGTTAAGAGCCGTGTCTTTCCGGGGGATAATGATTCTATTATAAATAGCCCCATTAGCTACAACTAATGACAAAAATCCACCTCCTCTACTCCCCATAAGTTCTGTAAGTTATGGGCAATGCTACAGCCATTACTAAAAGCTGTTAACTTCATATCTGAATGAGGAAATATACACCACAGAACATTAAACCATTTATATTATATATATGTATATATATAC
>NW_010135945.1:0-1594 GCF_000699245.1 Pterocles gutturalis | reverse complement strand
TGGGTGGTTATAAGGGCAAATAAGTTTTCCTACATGTATCTTTGATGCTAAAAGCAATTTATCTGGCTGGTCTGTTCTGCAGCAGATGCGTTCGAAGGGGGAATTTGCAGCAATCACTTAGGAACAGCGTGAGCACTGCCCAGTCCCGGTGACACAGGGGTGGCCTCTGGCCATGCCAGCCTCCGAGCCCAGTGCCAGGGACAGCCCTGCGCTCAGATTTGTCCCCTGGAGCGATGCCTTCCAGGAACTGCGTGCAGAGCCCAGCCTGGCTCCCCAAGGACGAGCGAAATGCCCCAAGCGCGGCTCCTGCCTGCGCCCGGATCGTTTGCTGCAGAGCTGACGAGCACCAGGCATGCGGGGTGTCACTGTCCCCGCCGTCGCCAGCCCGCCAGCCGGGCACAGGCAGCCGGAGGGAGCTGAGCTTCCAGCCTGCGGCGTGGGGGAAAAAAAAATCCACTTGTCCAACGGTGTTGCATAAACCAGGGAAAGATGCAGTCTAATGTCACGGGAGAAGGAGAGAGCTTGGCAGGCAGAGCCAAGGCTCCGGGGGGAACTGGGCAGAAATTCCTGCTCCTGGCAGGCAAAACCTTCCCGGGGAGCAGGATGGGCTCCTGAGCACGGGCGGCGCAGGGAACTGACACATTTAAGAGAAGCCGGTGTCTTTCTTCACTCTTTATTGTGTAAAAATAAAGTCAACAATTCATGTAATCTCAGCAATAAAATGGAAAAAGCATGAGTATCCGTAGAAACAGTGCGTTGTCAGAACTGCCGATGCGGACGGGATGCGCAGCACATCGTAACCCATTCAAAACCCAAAGGAGACCGAGAGCAAGTCATAGGAAAAATGTACAGCTTTGGTTAGCAAAATAATGACAAACTGAGATACATTTATTCTCTCCCCTACTATACACTATATACATTGTGTTGACATCACACCCTTTTTTTTTTTTTTTTTTTGGCAAATCCGACGCACCTGGGACTGTGGGTTAAACCTTTCCCGGGGTCTGGTTCTCAGCAGGTTGTGCTTGTCGCTTCGCTGATGTGAACAGGTTCTTCGGAGGAACTTAAATTAACTCACGATGGTTTTCTGTGATTTTTTTTTTGTTTGTTTTTAAAAAGAGCACAGTTTAAAATCCACTGCCCTGAGCCACAGTTCGTAGGAAGGTCCCTCGCTGGGGGGGTGTCACTGCAGGTGCTGCTCCTGGCTGGTCCCCGCTCCCCGCAGCGTTGGTGGCTGCGCAGCTCTGTGCTCCTGCCCAGGGGCGACCTTGGCCTTGCCCGGCTCCGCGCGGGCCCCTCCCCTCGCCGCGGCTCTCTGCCGCATCTTTTTTTTTGAGCCCTGTGTGAATTCTCTGCCTCAGCCTCCGCTGCCGCCCGGGGCCAGCGGGGCGGGCTGGGGGTGATTTCTGCAATCTGTAGTACAAACCAGGAGTTTAGAAAAGGAAACCATACAAAATGCATCTGTTATTTCAAAATACCCTTCTTTATCTCTTTTTTTTTTTTTTTCCTGCAGAATCTCAAAGTACTTTTTTCTCAGGGAGCACTGCTTAATTCTACATTTTTTTTTAATCTTCATAAAAATACCCTTTTTTTG
>NW_010135944.1:0-4846 GCF_000699245.1 Pterocles gutturalis | reverse complement strand
GGGAGGGAGGAAGGACGGAGGAGGAAGGATGGAGGAAGGATGAGAAGGAGGAAGGACGGAGGAGGATGGAGGAAGGAGGAGGAGGAAGGATGAAGGAGGAAGAAGGAGGAAGGATGGAGAAAGGATGGAGGAGGAAGGAGGAGGAGGAAGGATGAGAAGAAGGAAGGATGGAGGAGAATGGAGGAAGGAGGAGGAGGAAGGACAGAGGAAGGACGGAGGAGGAAGGATGGAGGAGGAAGGATGGAGGAAGGACAGAGGAAGGACAGAGGAAGGATGGAGGAAGGACGGAGGAGGAAGGATGGAGGAAGGATGGAGGAAGAAGGATGAGGAGGAAAAGGATGGAGGGAGGATGGAGGAGCAAGGATGAGGAGGAGGAAGGACGGAGGAGGAAGGATGGAGGAGGAAGGATGGAGGAAGGACAGAGGAAGGACGGAGGAGGAAGGATGGAGGAAGGACAGAGGAAGAATGAGGAGGAGGAGGAAGGACGAGGAAGGAGGAGAAGGAAGAAGGAAGGAGGAGGGAGGAGGAGGAGTACGGAGAAGGGAGGAAGAAGGAGGAGGAGGGAGGAGGAAGGAGGAGGACGGAGGAAAGAGGAGGAAGGATGGAGGAGGAGGAAGGAGGAGGAATGATGGAGGAGGAAGGATGGAGGAAGGAGGAGGAATGATGGAGGAGGAAGGATGGAGGAAGGATGGAGGAGGAAGGATGGAGAAGGATGGAGAAAGGAGGAGGAGAAAGGAGGAGGACGAAGAGATGGAGAAGGTGGTGGAGGAGGACGTGGAGACAGTGGAGGAGAACGTCGAGGAGAACGTCGAGGAGAATGTGCAGGAGAACGTCGAGGAGAACGTGGAGGAAGGACAAGAAGGTGGAGGAGAAGGTGGAGGAGAAGGTGGAGAAGAAGGTGGAGGAGAGGAACAGAAAGAAAAGAGAAGGAGAAGAAGAAGAAGGAAGAGATGGAGAAGAAGGAGGAGAAGACGGTGGTGGTCCACCGAGAACACCACGCGGGTTGTCCCCCCGGAGTTACCTGGAGGTCGTTCTGGGGGTTCCAGTCGGAGTCGAAGATGATGCAGGTGTCGGCGGCGGTGAGGTTGATGCCCAGGCCACCCGCCCGCGTGCAGAGAAGAAAAACGAAACGATCCGAATCGGGTTTGCTGAAACGATCGATGGCGGCTTGGCGGAGGTTGCCCCGGACACGCCCGTCGATTCGTTCGTAAAGATACCTGTGACGTCATCAAAAAGACGTAGGATGAGGTCACCGAGGTCCCTAGACTCCATCCCACGTCAAAAAAAAAAATTTTTTTTTGGTCTTACCTCTTCTGGATGAGGTAGTCCTCCAAGATGTCCAAGCACCGGACCATCTGGGAGAAGATGAGGACTTTGTGGCCGCCGGCTTTGAGTTTGGGTAAGAGTTTGTCGATGAGGACCAACTTCCCGGCCGAACGGACCATAGCTTGGAGGTGGAAGTCGGGAGGGACGTGGTGGTGGCACGAGTCGCGGAATTCGGCCAAGATCTTCTCCTCGGCGCCTGGAATGGTGGAAACGGGACAATCGGTGGGGTCGGGGAGGAGATGCGGAGTTAAAAGAACAGTTGAGGAACCTCAAAAGTCAACAAAATGAGGTGGAGGACCTCCGAGACCACCAGGTTGAGGTTCTCCAGAGGTTGGAGAACTTCAACTTGCTCCACCATGACCTTGAGGTTCTCCAAAATTTGGAGACCAACCTCCAAGACCATCACGTTGAGGTTCTCCAAAGCTTGGAGAACCTCAACCTCCTCTACCATGACCTTGAGGTTCTCCAGATCTTGGAGAAACTCAACCTCCACCGTGACCTTGAGGTTCTCCAGACCTTGGAGAGGTTCTCCAGGGCTTAGAGAACCTCAATGTCCTCCACCATGACCTTGAAGTTCTCCAAAACTTGGAGATCAACCTCCAAGACCATCACGTTGAGGTTCTCCAGATCTTGGCGAACCTCAACCTCCTCCACAATGATCTTGAGGTTCTCCAAAATTTGGAGGTCAACCTTCGAGGACCATCATGTTGAGGTTCTCCAGACCTTGGAGAACCTCAACCTCCTCCACCACGACCTTGAGGTTCTCCAAAAGTTGGAGACCAACCTCCAAGACCATCACGTTGAGGTTCTCCAGACCTTGGAGATGTTCTCCAGAACTTGGAGAAGCTCCACCATGACCTTGAGGTTCTCCAGATCTTGGAGAACCTCAACTTGCTCCACCACGACCTTGAAGTTCTTCAGACCTTGAAGAACCTCAACCCCAAGAAGCCACCAAGACCTCACCGACCGAAAAAACCAAGACCAGGAGAAACCCAGCTGACCCGGCGTTGACCGCGAAGGTTGTCCACCCACAGGAGAAGAAACCCCACCCCGTGATGTCCTCACCGTTGATGAGGTAGGGATGGTTACAACATTTTCGGAGTTCCATCATGGTGTTGAGAAGATTGGGCATGTTGGTGTGACCGGCACCTTTGGACAAAAAGGAGAAGTTCTTCTCCAAGATGGCCCGATAATATTTCTTCTGGATGTTGGTCAACTCCACCTCGATGATGGTCTCCTGCTTTGGAGCCAAGTTCTTCTCAACGTCCTCCTTCAACCTTCTCAACATCATGGGCTTCAAAATAGCTTGGAGCTTCTGGACCTGGTGGTGGGAATCCATAATGACGTCAAGGTCAAGAAAAAAAAAACCCCCCCCCCAAGGTGGCCACCAAGAAAGATCTCCAGATCTTCTGGATGGTCCTTCACCTGCTCCTCGGTCTTCAGGTCTCCAAAATCTTTGAGGAATTCGGCTTCCGATGGGAATTGAGAAGGTTCCAAGAAGTGGAGAAGACTGAAGAGTTCTTCCACCGTGTTTTGGAGAGGAGTCCCCGTCAAGAGGACCTTGTGTTCCTGAAGGACCAAGAAAGTGGAAAAGGAAGGTGGTGAAGATGGTCAGGTGCCACCAGAACCCCTTGAGATGCCACCAAGACGCCATAACTACCTTCAGGAGCATCCCATGGGGTGATGAACCACCCAAAACATCTCCAGAGGCCACCAGAACCCCTTGAGATGCCACCAGAACCCCTCCAGATGCCACCAAACCCCCTCCAGATGCCACCAAGACCCCATAACCACCTTCAGGACCATCCCATGGGGTGAGGAACTGCCCCAAATATCTCCAGATGCCACCAGAACCCCTTGAGATGCCACCAGAACCTCTCCAGAGGCCACCAAGGTCCCATAACTATCTTCAGGAGCATCCCATGGGGTGAGGAACCACCCAAAACATCTCCAGGGACCACCAGAACCTCTTGAGATGCCACCAGAACCCTCCCAGATGCCACCAGAACCCCTCCAGATGCCACCAAGGTCCCATAACCACCTTCAGGACCATCCCATGGGGCACTGGAGGACCCCAAACTTCTCCAGGTGCCACCAGAACCTCTCCAGAGGCCACCAAGGTCCCATAACTACCTTCAGGACCATCCCATGGGGTGAGGAACTGCCCCAAACATCTCCAGGGGCCACCAGAACCCCTTGAGATGCCACCAAGACCCCATAACTACCTTCAGGAGCATCCCATGGCGTGAGGAACCGCCCCAAACATCTCCAGGTGCCACCAGAACCCACTCTAGATGCCTCCAGAACCCCTTGAGATGCCACCAAGACCCCACAGGGACCTCCAGGACCCCCCACCACGCCCCCCAGAAGAAGTTATGGGGTCTCCCCACCTCCAGATGCCACCAGAACCCCTCCCAGATGCCACCAGAACCCCCTCTAGATGCCTCCAGAACCCCTTGAGATGCCACAAAGACCCCACAGGGACCTCCAGGACCCCCCACCACGCCCCCTAGAAGAAGTTATGGAGTCTCCCCACCCTGAGGTCTTCTCGTGTCCCACCCCATCTCACCAGGTCCATGTGTTTGAGGCTGTCGAGAAGTTTGCAGTTGCGGTTCTTCAAGCGGTGGGCTTCGTCGATGATGACGCACCTCCACTCGATCTCCCGCAGCTCGGGACAATCGGAGAGGATCATCTCGAAGGTGGTGATGAGGGCGTCGAATTTGTAAGCGCCGGGGATCAGGCGACCCTGAGGTGGGACACAAAAGGTTGGGAGATGCCTTCAAACCTCCAGAAAAATGGGACTTGGGTCCTGGAAGACCCAAAATGACCTTGAGAAGGTCCTGAAAACCCAAAATGACGTTTGGAAAGGTCTTGAAGTCTCAAAATGAACCTTGAGAAGGTCCTGAAGACCCAAAACCATCCTTGAAGACCCAAAACCATCCTTGAGAAGGTCCTGGAAGACCCAAAACCATCCTTGAAGACCCAAAACTGTCCTTGAGAAGGTCCTGGAAGACCCAAAATGACCTTGAGAAGGTCCCTGAAGACCCACAACCATCCTTGAAGACCTAAAACCGTCCTTAAGAAGGTCCTTGAAGACCCAAAACCACCCTTGAGAAGGTCCTGGGAGACCCAAAACCGTCCTTGAGAAGTTCCTGGAAGACCCAAAATGACCCTTGGAAGGTCCTTGAAGACCCAAAATGACCTTGAGAAGGTCCTTGAAGACCCAAAACTATCCTTGAGAAGGTCCTGGAAGACCCAAAATGTCCTTGAGAAGGTCCTGGAAGACCCAAAACCACCCTTGAGAAGGTCCCTGAAGACCCAAAAAGAACTTGAGAAGGTCCTGGAAGACCCAAAACCATCCTTGAAGACCTAAAACCGTCCTTGAGAAGGTCCTTGAAAACCTAAAACTGTCTTTGAGAAGGTCCTGGAAGACCCAAAACTGTACTTGGGAAGGTCCCTAAAGACCCAAAACCGTCCTTGAGAAGGTCCTAGAAGACCCAAAATGACCCTTGGAAGGTCC